>NW_024721510.1:0-10989 GCF_018991925.1 Homarus americanus | reverse complement strand
GACTGGACCTATCTGCAGGTAAGCAAGTCTATCAGACATGACCCCAGTTTTGATGGCACTGCAAATCATATAACCATAGTACTGGTCAGTACTCAGGTCGTCAATGACAGTATGTGCAAGCTCAACGAGTGGAGGGCCAACTGTGATTTTTTTCAAAGCTCGGATTTATTTCTAACTCAGTGGCAGAGTCCAGCATCTTGCCAAGAGGACCAGACAATCTGTTGTTTGAAAGAGTCTTGCCATCCAGCTCCTGGATCAGATGTCTGAGTGGCAACTCGTTGGTGTGGAGGTCACAAACAATCCAGACCAGCTTCCTCCCAATCTTCCGCTCTATCCACTGTATGACCCCCCCTTGCCACCCTGTGTTCGTGTTGGTGCTGTCCCCTCCAATGGCCTGCAGGGTCTGGTCTACGTTCCTCTCTCTGAGCCAGTTCACAATGTTATCTGCCACTATCTCAGCTGGTTTCCTGATGTCATCTTTCTCTGGAGTGAAATGCCACAAATACTTCCCTCCTGGTTCACTGCAGCAGGAGTAGTGTTCCTCCTTCACCATGGCAGGGAACAACTTGTCAGAATCTCCAACTTTCATGAACACTTTAGTGTCATCCCTTCTCCCATCAAAGAACAAACAATTGATTCCATTTTCTCTTATCCCCTTATCAAACTCCTCTTCTAGGTTACTGACAAGTTTCTCCTGAGCTCTCCTTACTTTGTTATGATCTATCACCAGGTGAACATCATCAGGTGTTATCAAACCACCGTCAATCCAGGCAGCTGTTGCTATCTCTGCAGTTTCTCTGAGACCAGTGTGGTGTCGCATGCTGGCCAGAGCTATGCTCGGGATATCTTTCCTATTTCGAATCTTATGCCTGGAAGGTTTGAGATCATTATTTTCTGGGTTAGGGACAAAGTCACCATTCTCCTGGTCAGCACTCGGATCAGCCATGGGGAAGTCATTAAACTCTGAATCAGCTTGACTCCAATCATCGGCCTTTTTTACCTCACCCTGGGCCTTTTCAAGTCTCTTTTCCTCGGCAACTCTTCTCCTCTTCTGTCTCTCTGTGGCAGCCTCCTGTCTCTTGGACTCCGGAATATCTTGGCTAGAAATCATGAGAGCCCCTATATACTGCCAGTCTTCTCTCTGTGCTTTTTGACAAATGCCAGTCTGGATCACAGGAATCTTCAGTTCACGCTTGCAAATACAGGATGTGGGCCTTGATTTACAGTCACGATCGCATCCAAACTCAGGACAGAGAAATAAATTGGGTACTTGCAAGTAAATATGTCGTATAACTGGTCCAGCTGCCATGCAGCTGTCCTTAACTGCAAGTTTTCCTCTCCCAAGAGAGATATCTCTTGCCTCTTCCTAACTGGCTAGCAGTCTCTCACTTAATCTTCTTCTGACTTGTTATGACTGGAGGCTTGAACTGAGCGTTAGCCAGAGTGTACTGTGCCAAGACAGCTTTGGTCATATCACTGGCAATGCCTTTGTTTGTGTAAGTTCTTTGGTTCTTTTCACTGATTTGCCTGATTAAAACACCGTATCTCAAAGCATCTCTCAATGTAGGCAACTCCGACTTCAGGAGCTCTCTCCCAGACCCAAGATAGTGACTGAGATGGCTGGATTTTTGGTTCCTCGTCCTGACACAAGCAGCCATCGCAAATATTATCAACTTATAAATGCATCAGAATCTGAAACAGAAAAAAATATTGTTAGTTGGGTTGTTAAAGAATGAAGTCAGAAAGCAATGTTCACTATTTAATTGTAATGTACTAATGCAGCTGTACGTTAGATTTTCGGTAAATTTCACGCTAAAATTTACCTAGCAAAAGGTTGCAAAATATTGAAACTGAAATTATTTTCTGTTTATATACACTAAAATCTACCAAAAAAGTGATGGGCCATTAGTTTTAGCTGATCTTCCCTCCTATGACACACCCTACTATAATAAAGTCCCCTGATTGAGTATAATAAAGTCCCCTGATCGAGTATAACAAAGTCCCCTGATCGAGTATAACAAAGTCCCCTGATCGAGCATAACAAAGTCCCCTGATCGATAATAACAAAGTCCCCTGATCCAATATAACAAAGGCCCCTAATGGAGTATAACAAAGGCCCCTGATCGAGTTTAACAAAGTCCCAAGATCGAGTAAAACAAAGTCCCCTCATCCAGTATAACAAAGGCCCTTTATCGAGTATAACAAAGCCCCCTGGTCGAGTATAACAAAGTCCCCTGATCAAGTATAACAAAGGACCCTATTGGAGTATAACAAAGTCCCAAGATCGAGTATAACAAAGTCTTCCGATCGAGTAAAACTAAGTCCCCTGATGGAGTATAACAAAGTCCCCTGATCGAGAATAACAAAGTCCCCTCATCGAGCATAACAAAGCCCCTGATCGAGTATAAGAAAGGCCCCTGAACGAATATAACAAAGTCCCTAGTTGAGTATATACAAAGTCTCTTGATCGAGGATAACAAAGTCCCCTGATCGATTACAACAAAGTCCCCTGATCCAGTATAACAAAGGCCCCTAATGGAGTATAAGAAAGGCCCCTGATCCATTTTAACAAAGTCCTAAGATCGAATGTAACATAGTCCCCTCATCGAGTATAACAAAGTCCCCTGATCGAGTATAACAAAGTCCCCTCATCGAATATAAAAGTCCCTTGATCCAGTATAACAAAGGCCCCTGACCGAATATAAAAAAGTCTCTAGTTGAGAATATACAAAGTCCACTGATCGTGTATAACAAAGCCACCTGATCGAGTATAACAAAGTCCCCTGATCGAGTATCACAAAGTCCCCTGATCGAATATAAGAAAGTCCCCTGATCCAGTATAACAAAGGCCCCTGACCGAATATAACAAAGTCCCTAGTTGAGAATATACAAAGTCTCCTGATCGAGTATAACTAAGTCCCTTGATTGAGTATAACAAAGGACCCTAATGCAGTATAACAAAGACCCAAGATCGAGTATAACAAAGTCCGCTGATCGAGTAAAATAAAGTCCCCTCATCGAGAATAACAAAGTCCCCTCATCGAGTATAACAAAGTCCCCTCATCGAGTATAACTAAGTCCCTTGATCGAGTATAATAAAGGACCCTAATGGACTATAACAACGTCTCAAGATCGAGTATAACAAAGTCCCCTGATCGAGTATAACAAAGTCCTCTGATCGAGTATAACAAAGTCCCCTAATCGAGTATAACTAAGTCCCCTGATTGAGTTTAACAAAGGACCCTAATGGAGTATAACAAAGTCCCCTGATCGAGAATAACAAAGTCCCCTGATCGAGTATAACAAAGTCCCCTGATCGAATATAACAAAGTCCCCTGATCGAGTATAACAAAGTCCGCTGATCGACTATAACAAAGTCCCCTGAGCGAGTATAACAAAGTCCCCTGATCGAGTATAACAAAGCCCCCTCGTCGACTATAAGAAAGTCCCTGGTCGAGTATAACAAAGTCCCTGATCGAGTATAACAAAGCCCCATGATCGAGTATAACCTATTCCCCGACTCGAGTATAACAAAGGCCCTTGGTCGAAAATAACAAAGTCCCTGATCGAGTAAAACTAAGTCCCCTGATCGAGTATAACAAAGTCCCAAGATCGAGTAAATCAAAGCCCCCTGATCGAGTATAACAAAGTCCGCTGATCGAGTTTAACAAAGTCAAAAGATCGAGTTTAACAAAGTCCCAAGATCGAGTATAACAAAGTCCCCTCATCAAGAGTAACAAAGTCCCCTGATCGAGTATAGCAAAGGCCCCTGGTCGAGTATAACAAAGTCCCCTGATCGAGTATAACAATGTCCCCTGATCGAGTATAACAATGTCCCCTGATCGAATAAAACAAACACCCCTGATCGAGTATAACAAATCCCCTGATCGAGTATAACAAAGCCCCCTCAGCGAGTATAAAAAAGTCCCCTAATCGAGTATAACTAAGTCCCATGATTGAGTATAACAAAGGACCCTAATGGAGTATAACAAAGTCCCAAGATCGAGTAAAACAAAGTCCTCTGATATATTAAAACAAAGTCCACTAATGGAGTATAACAAAGTCTCTAGATCGAGTATAACAAAGTCCCCTGATCGAGTATGACAAAGTCCCCTGATCGAGTATAACAAAGTCCCCTGATCGAGTATAACAAAGTCCCTTGATCGAGTAAAACAAAGCCTCTTCATCGAGTATAACAAAGTCCCCTGATCGAGTATAACAAAGTCCCCTGTTCGAGTGTAACAAAGTCCTCTGATCGAGTATAACAAAGCCACCTCGTTGAGTATAACAAAGTCCCCTGATCGAGTATAACAAAGTCCCCTAATCGATTATAATAAAGTCCCCTAATTGAGTATAATGAAGTCCCCTGATCGAGTATAACAAGCACCCTGATCGAGCATAACAAAGTCCCCTGATCGATTATAACAAAGTCCCCTGATCCAATATAACAAAGGCCCCTAATGGAGTATAACAAAGGCTCCTGATCGAGTTTAACAAAGTCCCAAGATCGAGTAAAACAAAGTCCCCTCATCCAGTATAACAAAGGCTCTTTATCGAGTATAACAAAGTCCCCTGGTCGAGTATAACAAAGTCCCCTGATCAAGTATAACAAAGGACCCTATTGGAGTATAACAAAGTCCCAAGATCGAGTATAACAAAGTCTTCCGATGGAGTATAACTAAGTCCCCTGATGGAGTATAACAAAGTCCCCTGATCGAGAATAACAAAGTCCTCTCATCGAGCATAACAACGCCCCTGATCGAGTATAAGAAAGGCCCCTGAACGAATATAACAAAGTCCCTAGTTGAGTATATACAAAGTCTCTTGATCGAGTATAACAAAACTCCGTGATCGAGTATAACAAAGTCCCCTGATCGATTACAACAAAGTCCCCTGATCCAGTATAACAAAGGCCCCTAATGGAGTATAAGAAAGGCCCCTGATCCATTTTAACAAAGTCCCAAGATCGAGTGTAACATAGTCCCCTCATCGAGTATAACAAAGTCCCCTGATCGAGTATAACAAAGTCCCCTTATCGAGTATAATAAAGCCCCGGATCGAGTATAACAAAGTCCCCTGATCGAGTATAACAAAGTCCCCTGATCGAATATAAGAAAGTCCCCTGATCCAGTATAACAAAGGCCCCTGACCGAATATAACAAAGTCTCTAGTTGAGAATATACAAAGCCCACTGATCGTGTATAACAAAGCCACCTGATCGAGTATAACAAAGTCCTCTGATCGAGTATCACAAAGTCCCCTGATCGAATATAAGAAAGTCCCCTGATCCAGTATAACAAAGGCCCCTGACCGAATATAACAAAGTCCCTAGTTGAGAATATACAAAGTCCCTTGATCGAGTATAACTAAGTCCCCTGATTGAGTATAACAAAGGACCCTAATGCAGTATAACAAAGTCCCAAGATCGAGTATAACAAATTCCGCTGATCGAGAATAACAAAGTCCCCTGATCGAGTATAACAAAATCCCCTGATCGAGTATAAATAAGTCCCCTGATCGAGTATAATAAAGGACCTTAATGGACTATAACAACGTCTCAAGATCGAGTATAACAAAGTCCCCTGATCGAGTATCGAGTATAACAAAATCCCCGGTTCGAGTAAAACAAAGCCCCCTCATCGAGTATAACAAAGTCCCCTGATCTAGTGTAACAAAGTCCTCTGATCGAGTATAACAAAGTCCCCTAATCGAGTATATTTAAGTCCCCTGATTGAGTTTAACAGTGAATTTCAATGGAGCATAAATAAAGTCTCCTGATCGAGTATATAACAAAGTCCCCTGATCGAGTATAACAAAGTCCCCTGATCGAATATATCAAAGTCCCTGATCGAGAAATAAAGTCCGCTGATCGACTATAACAAAGTCCCCTGAGCGAGTATAACAAAGTCCCTGATCGAGTATAACAAAGTCCCCTGATCGAGTATAACCTATTCCCCGACTCGAGTATATCAAAGGCCCTTGGTCGAAAATAACAAAGTCCCTAATCAAGTAAAACAAAGTCCCCTGATCGAGTGTAACAAAGTCCCAAGATCGAGTAAATCAAAGCCCACTGATCAAGTATAACAAAGTCCGCTGATCGAGTTTAACAAAGTCTCAAGATCGAGTTTAATAAAGTCCCAAGATCGAGTATAAGTCCCTCATCTAACATCGTCCGATCGAGTATAACAAAAGGCCCCTGGTCGAGTATAACAAAGTCCTTGATCGACATAACAAAGTCCCTGATCGAGTATAAAGTCCTGATCGAGTAAAATAAATACCCTGATCGAGTATAACAAAGTCCCCTGATCGAGTATAACAAAGCCCCCTCATCGAGTATAAAAAAGTCCACTAATCGAGTATAACTAAGTCCCATGATTGAGTATAACAAAGGACCCTAATGGAGTATAACAAAGTCCCAAGATCGAGTAGAACAAATTCCTCTGATCGATTAAAACAAAGTCCCCTCATCGAGTATAACAAATTCCCCTGATCGAGTATAACAAAGTCCCCTGACCGAGTATAACTATGTCCCCTGATCGAGTATAATAAAGGACCCTAATGGAGTATAACAAAGTCTCAAGATCGAGTATAACAAAGTCCCCTGATCGAGTATAACAAAGTCCCCTTATCGAGTATAACAAAGTCCCCTGATCGAGTATAACAAATTCCCCGTTCGAGTAAAACAAAGCCCCCTCATCGAGTATAACAAAGTCCCCTGATCGAGTATAACAAAGTCCCCTGTTCGAGTGTAACAAAGTCCTCTGATCGAGTATAAGAAAGCCACCTCGTCGAGTAAAACAAAGTCCCCGGATCGAGTATAACAAAGTCCCCTAATCGATTATAATAAAGTCCGCTGATTGAGTATAATAAAGTCCCCTGATCGAGTATAACAAAGTCCCCTGATCGAGTATAACAAAGTCCCTTGATCGAGAAAAACAAAGCCTCTTGATCGAGTATAACAAAGTCCCCTAATCGAATATAACAAAGCCCCCTGATCGAGTATAACAAAGGCCCCTAATGGAGTATAACAAAGGCCCCTGATCCAGTTTAACAAAGTCCCAAGATCGAGTATAACATAGTCCCCTCATCGAGTATAACAAAGTCCCAAGATCGAGTATAACAAAATCCCCTGATCGAGTATATATAAGTCCCCTGATCGAGTATAATAAAGGACCCTAATGGACTATAAAAACGTCTCAAGATCGAGTATAACAAAGTCCCCTGATCGAGTATAACAAAGTACCCTGATCGAGTATAACAAAGTCCCCGGTTCGAGTAAAACAAAGCCCCCTCATCGAGTATAACAAAGTCCCCTGATCTAGTGTAACAAAGTCCTCTCATCGAGTATAACAAAGTCCCCTAATCGAGTATAACTAAGTCCCCTAATTGAGTTTAACAAAGGACCCGAATGGAGTATAACAAAATCCCCTGATCGAGTATAACAAAGTCCCCTGATCGAGTATAACAAAGTCCCCTGATCGAATACAACAAAGTCCCCTGATCGAGTATAACAAAGTCCGCTGATCGACTATAACAAAGTCCCCTGAGCGAGTATAACAAAGTCCCCTGATCGAGTATAACAAAGACCCCCCGTCGAGTATAAGAAAGTCCCTGGTCGAGTATAACAAAGTCCCTGATCGAGTATAACAAAGCCCCATGATCGAGTATAACGTATTCCCCGACTCGAGTATAACAAAGGCCCTTGGTCGAAAATAACAAAGTCCCTGATCGAGTAAATCAAAGTCCCCTGATCGAGTATAACAAAGTCCCAAGATCGAGTAAATCAAAGCCCCCTGATCGAGTATAACAAAGTCCGCTGATCGAGTTTAACAAAGTCCCAAGATCGAGTTTAACAAAGTCCCAAGATCAAGTAAAACAAAGTCCCCTCATCTAGAATATCCAAGTCCCTTGATCGAGTATAACAAAGGCCCCTGGTCGAGTATAACAAAGTCCCCTGATCGAGTATAACAAAGTCCCCTGATCGAGTATAACAAAGTCCCCTGATCGAGTAAAACAAACACCCCTGATCGAGTATAACAAAGTCCCCTGATCGAGTATAACAAAGCCGCTCTCATCGAGTATAAAAAAGTCCACTAATCGAGTATAACTAAGTCCCATGATTGAGTATAACAAAGGACCCTAATGGAGTATAACAAAGTCCCAAGATCGAGTATAACAAAGTCCTCTGATCGATGAAAAAACAAAGTCCCCTCATCGAGTATAACAAATTCCCCTGATCGAGTATAACAAAGTCCCCTGACCGAGTATAACTATGTCCCCTGATCGAGTATAATAAAGGACCCTAATGGAGTATAACAAAGTCTCAAGATCGAGTATAACAAAGTCCCCCGATCGAGTAAAACAAAGCCCCCTCATCGAGTATAACAAAGTCCCCTGATCGAGTATAACAAAGTCCCCTGTTCGAGTGTAACAAAGTCCTCTGATCGAGTATAAGAAAGTCACCGTCGAGTAAACAAAGTCCTCTGATCGAGCATAACAAAGTCCCCAATCGATTATAACAAAGTCCGCTGATTGAGTGAGCACTAAGTCCTCAATCGAGTATAAATAAAGTCCTGATCGATATATAAAGTCCTTGATCGAGAAACAGCCCCTTGATCGAGTATATAACAAAGTCCCCTAATCGAGTATAACAAAGCCCCTGATCGAGATAACAAAGGCCCCTAATGGAGTATAACAAAGGCCCCTGATCCAGTTTAACAAAGTCCCAAGATCGAGTATAACATAGTCCCCTCATCGAGTATAACAAAGTCCCCTGATCGAGTATAACAAAGTCCCCTTACTGAGTATAATAAAGCCCCGGATCGAGTATAACAAAGTCCCCTGATCTAGTATAACAAAGTCCCCTGATCGAGCATAACAAAGTCCCCTGGTCGAGTATAACAAAGTCCCCTTATCGAGTATAATAATGCCCCGGATCGAGTATAACAAAGTCACCTGATCGAGTATAATAAAGGACCCTAATGGACTATAACAACGTCTCAACATCGAGTATAACAAAGTCCCCTAATCGAGTATAACAAAGTCCCCAGATCGAGTATAACTAAGTCCCTGATCGAGTTAAACAAACCCCCCTCTTCGAGTATAACAAAGTCCCCTGATCTAGTGTAACAAAGTCCTCTGATCGAGTCTAACAAAGTCCACTAATCGAGTATAACTAAGTCCCCTCATTGAGTTTAACAAAGGACCCTAATGGAGTATAACAAATTTCCAAGATCGAGTATAACAAAGTCTTCTGATCGAGAATAACAAAGTCCCCTGATCGAGTATAACAAAGTCCCCTCATCGAGTATTACAAAGTCCCCTGATCGAGTATAAGAAAGTTCCCTGATCGAGTATAACTAAGTCCTCTGATCGAGTATAACAAAGTCCCCTAATTGAGTATAACTAAGTCCCCTGATTGAGTTTAACAAAGGACCCTAATGGAGTATAACAAAGTCCCCTGATCGAGTATAACAAAGTCCCCTGATCGAGTATCACAAGGTCCCCTGATCCAGTATAACAAAGTCCCCAGATCGAGTATAACAAAGTCCGCTGATCGACTATAACAAAGTCCCCTGAGCGAGTATAACAAAGTCCCCTGATCGAGTAAAACAAAGCCCCCTCATCGAGTATAAGAAAGTCCCTGGTCGAGTATAACAAAGTCCCTGATTGAGTATAACAAAGCCCCATGATCGAGTATAACCTATTCCCCGACTCGAGCATAACAAAGGCCCTTGGTCGAAAATAACAAAGTCCCTGATCGAGAAAAACAAAGTCCCCTGATCGAGTATAACAAAGTCCCAAGATCGAGTAAATCAAAGCCCCCTCATCGAGTATAACAAAGTCCGCTGATCGAGTTTAACAAAGAACCAAGATCGAGTTTAACAAAGTCCCAAGATCGAGTATGACAAAGTCCCCTCATCGAAAATAACAAAGTCACCTGATCGAGTATAACAAAGGCCCATGGTCGTGTATAACAAAGCCCCCTCATCGAGTAAAAAAAAGTCCCCTAATCGAGTATAACTAAGTCCCATGATCGAGTAAAACAAGGTCCTCTGAATAATTAAAACAAAGTCCGCTGATCGAGTATAACAAAGTCCCCTGATCGAGTATAACAAAGTCCCCTGATCGAGTATAACAAAGTCCCCTGATCGAGTATAACAAAGTCCCCTGATCGAGTATAATAATGTCCCCTGATCGAATAAAACAAACACCCCTGATCGAGTATAACAAAGTCCCTGATCGAGTATAACAAAGCCCCCTCATTGAGTATGAAAAGTCCCCTAATCGAGTATAACTAAGTAACATGATTAAGTATAACAAAGGACCCTAATGGAGTATAACAAGGTCCCAAGATCGAGTAATACAAAGTCCTCTGATATATTAAAACAAAGTCCCCTCATCGAGTATAACAAAGTCCCTTAATGGAGTATAACAAAGTCTCAAGATCGAGTATAACAAAGTCCCCTGATCGAGTATGACAAAGTCCCCTGATCGAGTATAACAAAGTCCCTTGATCGAGTATAACAAAGTCCTTTGATCGAGTAAAACAAAGCCCCCTCATCGAGTATAACAAAGTCCTCTGATCGAGTATAACAAAGCCACCTCGTTTAGTATAACAAAGTCCCTGATCGAGTATAACAAAGTCCCCTAATCGATTATAATAAAGTCCCCTGATTGAGTATAATAAAGTCCCCTGATCGAGTATAACAAAGTCCCCTGATCGAGTATAACAAAGTCCCCTGATCGAGAATAACAAAGCCCCTTGATCGAGCATAACAAAGTCCCCTGATCAATTATAACAAAGTCCCCTGATCCAATATAACAAAGGCCCCTAATGGAGTATAACAAAGGCCCCTGATCGAGTTTAACAAAGTCCCAAGATCGAGTAAAACAAAGTCCCCTCATCCAGTATAACAAAGGCCCTTTATCGAGTATAACAAAGCCCCCTGGTCGAGTATAACAAAGTCCCCTGATCAAGTATAACAA
>NW_024721509.1:0-12613 GCF_018991925.1 Homarus americanus | reverse complement strand
AACAATATAACTAAAGGCTCCGGAAAAAAAAAACTAAAAGACCTTTGCTCTCCTGACAAGCTTCTAATAATTTAACTAGAAAGACCTGATATAATTAAGCTCCCGTGCACCCTCGTTCGGTAAGGCAGTGAGGTTTCCTTTGACTTTTGTTTATCGATCTCCTGCGCTTTCCCTTCTTTTAATTAAAGAGGTAGATGTCAGGCTGCAACACCACCGCCAAGCAGTTCAATACCACAGGACTGTGGCAGGAAGCAACTTGTAGGGCAGTGCGCTATATAATTTGACAAGAACCAGCTTATATTGTTGCCAACGGCCATACCACGTTGAAAACACCGCTTCTCGTCCGATCAGCGAAGTTAAGCAACATTGGGTCTGGTTAGTACTTGGATGGGTGACCGCCTGGGAACACCAGATGCTGTTGGCATTTTGCCTCTTGCTATTAACCTCCCTTTTGTTCCCCCCCCTTTTATCTTCAATTTATGTACCGTGGGTGGGTATGGTATGGTTTGTTTAGTATTTGATGAGTTAAATGAGGTCAGTTTGTATTGTCTTAAAATTGAATCATAATTTTTTTTCTTCACTTTTTAATGTTCATATGGCATTCTTTATAACAATAAAAACAATATAACTAAAGGCGCCGGAAAAAAAAACTAAAAGACCTTTGCTCTCCTGACAAGCTTCTAATAATATAACTAGAAAGACCTGATATAATTAAGCTCCCGTGCACCCTCGTTCGGTAAGGAAGAGAGGTTTCCTTTGACTTTTGTTTATCGATCTCCTGCGCTTTCCCTTCTTTTAATTAAAGAGGTAGATGTCAGGCTGCAACACCACCGCCAAGCAGTTCAATGCCACAGGACTGTGGCAGGAAGCAACCTGTAGGGCAGTGCTCTATATAAATTGACAAGAACCACCTCACATTGTTGCCAACGGCCATATCACGTTGAACACACCGCTTTTCGTCCGATCTGCGAAGTTCCAAGGGCGCCCAAGCGGCTAAGGACTCGATCAGTGGCGAAGAGGATAAAAGATATAAGGACATGCCACTCGTACTGGCAGACTCGATACTCACTTACTTGACTAGTTTTACTAACAATAAAGAAAGTTGCAGCTTTCAACATCGCTCACAAGGGATCTTGAATGTTTCATCGGTAATCAGACATATCTAATTTGCGTAAACATATAATAAACTACAGTTGCAATTTCAAATTTTGCGTCGTTATACCAAGGAATAACGGAGTCTCGAGTGCACTCTAAGATTGAGAGAAAACGAGGGACTCGGGAGTCCTGAAGAAATGAGTAAACGAACGCCTCAGATGGGGGACTCAACAAAGAAGGCATAGCAACATGTTTTGTGGGCTATTGAGCGTAATATGAATCGTCTGATTTTAGGTTAACTAACATGCACGAGCGTGGTCATTACACTGTATATAAATTGACAAGAACCAGCTTATATTGTTGTCAACGGCCATACCACGTTGAAAACACCGCTTCTCGTCCGATCAGCGAAGTTAAGCAACATTGGGTCTGGTTAGTACTTGGATGGGTGACCGCCTGGGAACACCAGATGCTGTTGGCATTTTACCTCTCGCTAGTAACCCCCCTTTTGTTCCACCCTTTATCTTAAGCTATGTACCGCGGCTGGATATGGTATGGTTTGTTTAGTATTGGATACGTTAGATGAGTTCAGTTTGTTTTATCTTAAAATCGAATCATACTTTTTTTTCTTTCATTTTTTAATGTTCATATACATTCTCGGCAATAATAAAACACAACTAAAGGTTCCGGAAAAACTAAAAGACTCCGCTTCCTGGGATGCTTTCTAATAATTCCAATAGAAAGACCTTATCTAATTAAGCTCCCTTGCACCCCGTTCGGTAAGGAAGAATAGGTTGACATTGACTTTCGTTAATCGATCTCCTGCACTTTCCCTTCTCTTAATTAAAGAGGTAGATGTCAGACTGCAACGCAACCGCTAAGCATTTCACTACCACAGGACAGTGGAAGAAAAAGAACCCTGTAGGGCAGTGCTTTATATAAATTTACAAGAACCAGCTTATATAGATGCCAACGGCCATACCACGTTG
This sequence comes from Homarus americanus, assembly GCF_018991925.1. Lineage (NCBI taxonomy): Eukaryota > Metazoa > Arthropoda > Malacostraca > Decapoda > Nephropidae > Homarus > Homarus americanus. The sequence goes on along the minus strand of NW_024721509.1, from coordinate 10,529 downwards.
AAAACACCGCTTCTCGTCTGATCAGCGAAGTTAAGCAACATTGGGTCTGGTTAGTACTTGGATGGGTGACCGCCTGGGAACACCAGATGCTGTTGGCATTTTACCTCTTGCTATTAACCCCCCTTTTGTTCCCCCCCCCTTTTATCTTCAATTTATGTACCGTGGGTGGGTATGGTATGGTTTGTTTAGTATTTGATAAGTTAAATGAGGTCAGTTTGTATTGTCTTAAAATTGAATCATAATTTTTTTTCTTCACTTTTTAATGTTCATATGACATTCTTTATAACAATAAAAACAATATAGGCTCCGGAAAAAAAAAAAACTAAAAGACCTTTGCTCTCCTGACAAGCTTCTAAAATTTTCACTAGAAAGACCTTATATAATTAAGCTCCCCTGCACCCTCGTTCGGTAAGGAAGAGAGGTTTCCTTTGACTTTTGTTTATCGATCTCCTGCGCTTTCCCTTCTTTTAATTAAAGAGGTAGATGTCAGGCTGCAACACCACCGCCAAGCAGTTCAATACCACAGGACTGTGGCAGGAAGCAACCTGTAGGGCAGTGCTCTATATAAATTGACAAGAACCAGCTTATATTGTTGTCAACGGCCATACCACGTTGAAAACACCGCTTCTCGTCCGATCAGCGAAGTTAAGCAACATTGGGTCTGGTTAGTACTTGGATGGGTGACCGCCTGGGAACACCAGATGCTGTTGGCATTTTACCTCTTGCTATTAACCCACCTTTTGTTCCTCCCCCCCCCTTTTATCTTCAATTTATGTACCGTGGGTGGGTATGGTATGGTTTGTTTAGTATTTAATAAGTTAAATGAGGTCAGTTTGTATTGTCATAAAATTGAATCATAATTTTTTTCTTCTTCATTTTTTAATGTTCATATGGCATTCTTTATAACAATAAAAACAATATAACTAAAGGTTCCGGAAAAAAACTAAAAGACCTTTGCTCTCCTCACAAGCTTCTAAAATTTTCACTAGAAAGACCTTATATAATTAAGCTCCCCTGCACCCTCGTTCGGTAAGGATGAGAGGTTGCCCTTGACTTTCGTTTATCGATCTTCTGCGCTTTCCCTTCTTTTAATTAAAGAGGTAGATGTCAGGCTGCAACACCACCGCCAAGCAGTTCAATACCACAGGACTGTGGCAGGAAGCAACTTGTAGGGCAGTGCGCTATATAAATTGACAAGAACCAGCTTATATTGTTGCCAACGGCCATACCACGTTGAAAACACCGCTTCTCGTCCGATCAGCGAAGTTAAGCAACATTGGGTCTGGTTAGTACTTGGATGGGTGACCGCCTGGGAACACCAGATGCTGTTGGCATTTTGCCTCTTGCTATTAACCTCCCTTTTGTTCCCCCCCCCCTTTTATCTTCAATTTATGTACCGTGGGTGGGTATGGTATGGTTTGTTTAGTATTTGATGAGTTAAATGAGGTCAGTTTGTATTGTCTTAAAATTGAATCATAATTTTTTTTCTTCACTTTTTAATGTTCATATGGCATTCTTTATAACAATAAAAACAATATAACTAAAGGCGCCGGAAAAAAAAACTAAAAGACCTTTGCTCTCCTGACAAGCTTCTAATAATATAACTAGAAAGACCTGATATAATTAAGCTCCCGTGCACCCTCGTTCGGTAAGGAAGAGAGGTTTCCTTTGACTTTTGTTTATCGATCTCCTGCGCTTTCCCTTCTTTTAATTAAAGAGGTAGATGTCAGGCTGCAACACCACCGCCAAGCAGTTCAATGCCACAGGACTGTGGCAGGAAGCAACCTGTAGGGCAGTGCTCTATATAAATTGACAAGAACCACCTCACATTGTTGCCAACGGCCATATCGTCCGATCTGGCAGTTCATGAATAAGACGATGAGGGCGAAGAGATAAAGATATAAGGATACAATGACCTGACATCACTACTGACTGTTTTACTAACAATAAATAGGTGTTGCAGCTTTCAACATCGCTCATTAAGGATCTGAATGTTTCATCGGTAATCGATGGTATCTAGTTCTTAGTAAACATATAATAAACTACAGCCGTACTTCAAATTTTTGCGTTGTTAAGGCAAAGAATAACGGAGTCTCGGGTGCACTTAAGATTGAGAGAAAAACGGAGTGGACCTGGAGTCTTGGAAGAAATGAGTAAACGAACGCCCAGATGGGGACTCAACAAAGAAGCTGCATATAGCAACATGTTTTGTGGGCTATTGAGCGTAATATGAATCGTCTGATTTTTAGGTTAACTATGCACGAGCGTACTGTTACACCGTATATAAATTGACAAGAACCAGCATATATTGTCGTTAACGGCCATACCATCGTTGAAAACACCGCTTCGTCCGATCAGCGAAGTTACAACATTGGGCTTGGTTAGTACTTGGATGGGTGACCGCCTGGGAACACCAGATGCTGTTGGCATTTTACCTCTTGCTATTAACCCCCCTTTTGTTCCTCCCCCCCTTTTATCTTCAATTTATGTACCGTGGGTGGGTATGGTATGGTTTGTTTAGTATTTAATAAGTTAAATGAGGTCAGTTTGTATTGTCATAAAATTGAATCATAATTTTTTTCTTCTTCATTTTTTAATATTCATATGGCATTCTTTATAACAATAAAAACAATATAACTAAAGGTTCCGGAAAAAAAACTAAAAGACCTTTGCTCTCCTGACAAGCTTCTAAAATTTTCACTAGAAAGACCTTATATAATTAAGCTCCCCTGCACCCTCGTTCGGTAAGGATGAGAGGTTGCCCTTGACTTTCGTTTGTCGATCTTCTGCGCTTTCCCTTCTTTTAATTAAAGAGGTAGATGTCATGCTGCAACACCACCGCCAAGCAGTTCAATACCACAGGACTGTGGCAGGAAGCAACCTGTAGGGCAGTTCTCTATATAAATTGACAAGAACCAGCTTATATTGTTGTCAACGGCCATACCACGTTGAAAACACCGCTTCTCGTCCGATCAGCGAAGTTAAGCAACATTGGGTCTGGTTAGTACTTGGATGGGTGACCGCCTGGGAACACCAGATGCTGTTGGCATTTTACCTCTTGCTATTAACCCCCCTTTTGTTCCCCCCCCCTTTTATCTTCAATTTATGTACCGTGGGTGGTATGGTATGGTTTGTTTAGTATTTGATAAGTTAAATGAGGTCAGTTTGTATTGTCTTAAAATTGAATCATAATTTTTTTTCTTCACTTTTTAATGTTCATATGACATTCTTTATAACAATAAAAACAATATAGGCTCCGGAAAAAAAAAAACTAAAAGACCTTTGCTCTCCTGACAAGCTTCTAAAATTTTCACTAGAAAGACCTTATATAATTAAGCTCCCCTGCACCCTCGTTCGGTAAGGAACAGAGGTTGCCCTTGACTTTCGTTTATCGATCTTCTGCGCTTTCCCTTCTTTTAATTAAAGAGGTAGATGTCAGGCTGCAACACCACCGCCAAGCAGTTCAATACCACAGGACTGTGGCAGGAAGCAACCTGTAGGGCAGTGCTCTATATAAATTGACAAGAACCAGCTTATATTGTTGTCAACGGCCATACCACGTTGAAAACACCGCTTCTCGTCTGACCAGCGAAGTTAAGCAACATTGGGTCTGGTTAGTACTTGGATGGGTGACCGCCTGGGAACACCAGATGCTGTTGGCATTTTACCTCTTGCTATTAACCCCCCTTTTGTTCCCCACCTTTTATCTTCAATTTATGTACCGTGGGTGGGTATGGTATGGTTTGTTTAGTATTTGATAAGTTAAATGAGGTCAGTTTGTATTGTCTTAAAATTGAATCATAATTTTTTCTTCTTTCATTTTTTAATGTCTATATGGCATTTCTTTATAACAATAAAACAATATAATCAGTTAAGTTCCGAAAAAAACTAAAAGACCTTTGCTCTCCTCACAAGCTTCTAAAATTTTCACTAGAAAGACCTTATATAATTAAGCTCCCCTGCACCCTCGTTCGGTAAGGATGAGAGGTTGCCCTTGACTTTCGTTTATCGATCTTCTGCGCTTTCCCTTCTTTTAATTAAAGAGGTAGATGTCAGGCTGCAACACCACCGCCAAGCAGTTCAATACCACAGGACTGTGGCAGGAAGCAACTTGTAGGGCAGTGCGCTATATAAATTGACAAGAACCAGCTTATATTGTTGCCAACGGCCATACCACGTTGAAAACACCGCTTCTCGTCCGATCAGCGAAGTTAAGCAACATTGGGTCTGGTTAGTACTTGGATGGGTGACCGCCTGGGAACACCAGATGCTGTTGGCATTTTGCCTCTTGCTATTAACCTCCCTTTTGTTCCCCCCCCCCTTTTATCTTCAATTTATGTACCGTGGGTGGGTATGGTATGGTTTGTTTAGTATTTGATGAGTTAAATGAGGTCAGTTTGTATTGTCTTAAAATTGAATCATAATTTTTTCTTCACTTTTTAATGTCTATATGGCATTCTTTATAACAATAAAAACAATATAACTAAAGGCGCCGGAAAACTAAAAGACCTTTTTGCTCCTGACAAGCTTCTAATAATATAACTAGAAAGACCTGATATAATCTAAGCTCCTGTGCACCCTCGTTCGGTAAGTGAAGAGAGGTTTTGACTTTGTTTATCGATCTCTGCGCTTTCCTTCTTTAATTAAAGAGGTAGAGATAAGCGCTGCAAATAATTCACCGCCAAGCAGTTCAATGCCACAGGACTGTGGCAGGAAGCAACCTGTAGGGCAGTGCTCTATATAAATTGACAAGAACCACCTCACATTGTTGCCAACGGCCATATCACGTTTAAAACACCGCTTCTCGTCCGATCTGCGAAGTTCCAAGGGCGCCCAAGCGGCTAACGAGACGATGAGTGGCGAAGAGGATAAAAGATATAAGGACATGCCACTCGTACTGGCAGACTCGATACTCACTTACTTGACTAGTTTTACTAACAATAAAGAAAGTTGCAGCTTTCAACATCACTCACAAGGGATCTTGAATGTTTCATCGGTAATCAGACATATCTAATTTGCGTAAACATATAATAAACTACAGTTGCAATTTCAAATTTTGCGTCGTTATACAAAGGAATAACGGAGTCTCGAGTGCACTCTAAGATTGAGAGAAAACGAGGGACTCGGGAGTCCTGAAGAAATGAGTAAACGAACGCCTCAGATGGGGGACTCAACAAAGAAGGCATATAACATGTTTTAGGGCGCTGAAAGCGTAATAAGGAACGTCTGATTTGAAAGAAATCAATATGCACGAGCGTGGTCATTACACCGTATATAAATTGACAAGAACCAGCATATATTGTTGCTAACGCATTATTTCACACGTTGAAAAACACCGCTTCTCGTCCGATCAGCGAAGTTAAGCAACATTGGGTCTGGTTAGTACTTGGATGGGTGACCGCCTGGGAACACCAGATGCTGTTGGCATTTTACCTCTTGCTATTAACCCACCTTTTGTTCCTCCCCCCCCCTTTTATCTTCAATTTATGTACCGTGGGTGGGTATGGTATGGTTTGTTTAGTATTTAATAAGTTAAATGAGGTCAGTTTGTATTGTCATAAAATTGAATCATAATTTTTTTCTTCTTCATTTTTTAATGTTCATATGGCATTCTTTATAACAATAAAAACAATATAACTAAAGGTTCCGGAAAAAACTAAAAGACCTTTGCTCTCCTCACAAGCTTCTAAAATTTTCACTAGAAAGACCTTATATAATTAAGCTCCCCTGCACCCTCGTTCGGTAAGGATGAGAGGTTGCCCTTGACTTTCGTTTATCGATCTTCTGCGCTTTCCCTTCTTTTAATTAAAGAGGTAGATGTCAGGCTGCAACACCACCGCCAAGCAGTTCAATACCACAGGACTGTGGCAGGAAGCAACCTGTAGGGCAGTTCTCTATATAAATTGACAAGAACCAGCTTATATTGTTGTCAACGGCCATACCACGTTGAAAACACCGCTTCTCGTCCGATCAGCGAAGTTAAGCAACATTGGGTCTGGTTAGTACTTGGATGGGTGACCGCCTGGGAACACCAGATGCTGTTGGCATTTTACCTCTTGCTATTAACCCCCCTTTTGTTCCCCCCCCTTTTATCTTCAATTTATGTACCGTGGGTGGGTATGGTATGGTTTGTTTAGTATTTGATAAGTTAAATGAGGTCAGTTTGTATTGTCTTAAAATTGAATCATAATTTTTTTTCTTCTCTTTTTAATGTTCATATGGCATTCTTTATAACAATAAAAACAATATAACTAAAGGCTCCGGAAAAAAAAAACTAAAAGACCTTTGCTCTCCTGACAAGCTTCTAATAATTTAACTAGAAAGACCTGATATAATTAAGCTCCCGTGCACCCTCGTTCGGTAAGGCAGTGAGGTTTCCTTTGACTTTTGTTTATCGATCTCCTGCGCTTTCCCTTCTTTTAATTAAAGAGGTAGATGTCAGGCTGCAACACCACCGCCAAGCAGTTCAATACCACAGGACTGTGGCAGGAAGCAACTTGTAGGGCAGTGCGCTATATAATTTGACAAGAACCAGCTTATATTGTTGCCAACGGCCATACCACGTTGAAAACACCGCTTCTCGTCCGATCAGCGAAGTTAAGCAACATTGGGTCTGGTTAGTACTTGGATGGGTGACCGCCTGGGAACACCAGATGCTGTTGGCATTTTGCCTCTTGCTATTAACCTCCCTTTTGTTCCCCCCCCTTTTATCTTCAATTTATGTACCGTGGGTGGGTATGGTATGGTTTGTTTAGTATTTGATGAGTTAAATGAGGTCAGTTTGTATTGTCTTAAAATTGAATCATAATTTTTTTTCTTCACTTTTTAATGTTCATATGGCATTCTTTATAACAATAAAAACAATATAACTAAAGGCGCCGGAAAAAAAAACTAAAAGACCTTTGCTCTCCTGACAAGCTTCTAATAATATAACTAGAAAGACCTGATATAATTAAGCTCCCGTGCACCCTCGTTCGGTAAGGAAGAGAGGTTTCCTTTGACTTTTGTTTATCGATCTCCTGCGCTTTCCCTTCTTTTAATTAAAGAGGTAGATGTCAGGCTGCAACACCACCGCCAAGCAGTTCAATGCCACAGGACTGTGGCAGGAAGCAACCTGTAGGGCAGTGCTCTATATAAATTGACAAGAACCACCTCACATTGTTGCCAACGGCCATATCACGTTGAAAACACCGCTTCTCGTCCGATCTGCGAAGTTCCAAGGGCGCCCAAGCGGCTAACGAGACGATGAGTGGCGAAGAGGATAAAAGATATAAGGACATGCCACTCGTACTGGCAGACTCGATACTCACTTACTTGACTAGTTTTACTAACAATAAAGAAAGTTGCAGCTTTCAACATCGCTCACAAGGGATCTTGAATGTTTCATCGGTAATCAGACATATCTAATTTGCGTAAACATATAATAAACTACAGTTGCAATTTCAAATTTTGCGTTGTTATACAAAGGAATAACGGAGTCTCGGGTGCACTCTAAGATTGAGAGAAAACGAGGGACTCGGGAGTCCTGAAGAAATGAGTAAACGAACGCCTCAGATGGGGGACTCAACAAAGAAGGCATAGCAACATGTTTTGTGGGCTATTGAGCGTAATATGAATCGTCTGATTTTAGGTTAACTAACATGCACGAGCGTGGTCATTACACTGTATATAAATTGACAAGAACCAGCATATATTGTTGCCAACGGCCATACCACGTTGAAAACACCGCTTCTCGTCCGATCAGCGAAGTTAAGCAACATTGGGTCTGGTTAGTACTTGGATGGGTGACCGCCTGGGAACACCAGATGCTGTTGGCATTTTACCTCTTGCTATTAACCCACCTTTTGTTCCTCCCCCCCCCCTTTTATCTTCAATTTATGTACCGTGGGTGGGTATGGTATGGTTTGTTTAGTATTTAATAAGTTAAATGAGGTCAGTTTGTATTGTCATAAAATTGAATCATAATTTTTTTCTTCTTCATTTTTTAATGTTCATATGGCATTCTTTATAACAATAAAAACAATATAACTAAAGGTTCCGGAAAAAAACTAAAAGACCTTTGCTCTCCTGACAAGCTTCTAAAATTTTCACTGGAAAGACCTTATATAATTAAGCTCCCCTGCACCCTCGTTCGGTAAGGATGAGAGGTTGCCCTTGACTTTCGTTTATCGATCTTCTGCGCTTTCCCTTCTTTTAATTAAAGAGGTAGATGTCAGGCTGCAACACCACGCTAAGCAGTTCAATACCACAGGACTGTGGCAGGAAGCACCTGTAGGGCAAATTCTTCTATATAAAATTGACAAGAACCAGCTTTATATTGTTGTCACCCACATACCACGTTGAGAAAACACCGCTTCGTCCGATCATGTAGTTACAACATTGGGTCTGTTTAGTACTTGATGGGTGACTGCCTGGGAATTCAGATGCTGCTACATTTTACCTCTTGCTATTAACTCCCCTTTTGTTCCCCCCCCTTTTATCTTCAATTTATGTACCGTGGGTGGGTATGGTATGGTTTGTTTAGTATTTGATAAGTTAAATGAGGTCAGTTTGTATTGTCTTAAAATTGAATCATAATATTTTTCTTCACTTTTTAATGTTCATATGACATTCTTTATAACAATAAAAACAATATAACTAAAGGCTCCGGAAAAAAAAACTAAAAGACCTTTGCTCTCCTGACAAGCTTCTAAAATTTTCACTAGAAAGACCTTATATAATTAAGCTCCCCTGCACCCTCGTTCGGAAAGGAAGAGAGGTTGCCCTTGACTTTCGTTTATCGATCTTCTGCGCTTTCCCTTCTTTTAATTAAAGAGGTAGATGTCAGGCTGCAACACCACCGCCAAGCAGTTCAATACCACAGGACTGTGGCAGGAAGCAACCTGTAGGGCAGTGCTCTATATAAATTGACAAGAACCAGCTTATATTGTCGTCAACGGCCATACCACGTTGAAAACACCGCTTCTCGTCCGATCAGCGAAGTTAAGCAACATTGGGTCTGGTTAGTACTTGGATGGGTGACCGCCTGGGAACACCAGATGCTGTTGGCATTTTACCTCTTGCTATTAACCCACCTTTTGTTCTTCCCCCCCCCCCTTTTATCTTCAATTTATGTACCGTGGGTGGGTATGGTATGGTTTGTTTAGTATTTAATAAGTTAAATGAGGTCAGTTTGTATTGTCATAAAATTGAATCATAATTTTTTTCTTCTTCATTTTTTAATGTTCAAATGACAATTTTTATAACAATAAAAACAACATAACTAAAGGCTGCGGAAACAAAACTAAAAGACCTCTGCTCCTACGACAAGCTTCTAATAATTTCACTAGAGAGACCGTATGTAATTAAGCTCCCCCCGCACCCCGTTCGGTAAGGAAGAAAGGTTGCCTTTTACTTGTGTTTATCGATCTCCTGCGCTTTCCCTTATTATAATTAAAGAGGTAGATGCCAGACTGCAACGCCACCGCCAGGCATTTCACTGCCACAGGACAGTGGAATAAAAGCAACCTGTAGGGCAATGCTCTATATAAATTAACAACAACCAGCTTATTTTGATGCTAACGGCCATACCGCGTTGAAATTATCGTTTCTCGTCCGATTCCCGAAGTTCAGCCACCTTGGGTCTGTTTAGTACTTGGATGGGTGACCGCCTGGGGAACACTGATGCTGGCATTTGCTCTGCTATTAACCTCCTTTTTGTTCTCCCCTTTTATCTTCTGGTTTCTATGTACCGTGGGTGGGTATGGTATGGTTTGTTTAGTATTTGATGAGTTAAATGAGGTCAGTTTGTATTGTCTTAAAATTGAATCATAATTTTTTTTCTTCACTTTTTAATGTTCATATGGCATTCTTTATAACAATAAAAACAATATAACTAAAGGCGCCGGAAAAAAAAACTAAAAGACCTTTGCTCTCCTGACAAGCTTCTAATAATATAACTAGAAAGACCTGATATAATTAAGCTCTCGTGCACCCTCGTTCGGTAAGGAAGAGAGGTTTCCTTTGACTTTTGTTTATCGATCTCCTGCGCTTTCCCTTCTTTTAATTAAAGAGGTAGATGTCAGGCTGCAACACCACCGCCAAGCAGTTCAATACCACAGGACTGTGGCAGGAAGCAACCTGCAGGGCAGTGCTGTATATACATTTACAAGAACTAGCTTGTAATGTTGTCATCGGCCATACCACGTTGAAAACACCGCTTTTCGTCCGATCTGCGAAGTTCCAAGGGCGCCCAAGCGGCTAACGAGACGATCAATGGCGAAGAGGATAAAAGATATAAGGACATGCCACTCGTACTGGCAGACTCGATACTCACTTACTTGACTAGTTTTACTAACAATAAAGACAGTTGCAGCTTTCAACATCACTCACAAGGGATCTTGAATGTTTCATCGGTAATCAGACATATCTAATTTGCGTAAACATATAATAAACTACAGTTGCAATTTCAAATTTTGCGTCGTTATACAAAGGAATAACGGAGTCTCGAGTGCACTCTAAGATTGAGAGAAAACGAGGGACTCGGGAGT
>NW_024721508.1:0-23810 GCF_018991925.1 Homarus americanus | reverse complement strand
GAGCTGTACCTTCATTTCCAGCCGACCATAAACTCCATTTTTCGTTGGCCCACTACCGGTATCGACCGAAAACTTTTCACGGTCCACTATATAGTCCTGAAGTCCAGCAGAGATGACAAAATCTAACGGTATAACTGATACATTGGAACCACTGTCGAGGCAGAAGGTGGCTTTCAGGCGACGCTTTGTTTGGTTCTGTTCATCTACATCGTAAAGGTATCCCGAAACCAACAACTCCCGAGGACACCGACTGTAGGTGACAGACACTGGATATGAGGTCTTTTCCATTTTTGTTAAATATAGTAAATTGTTTTCAAGATCACCGAGACATTGAATTAGAATTCGGGGCTAAATGTAAAAAAATACCCCCATGTACTTAGGTTGGAATTTTCAATAGTGTTGTAAGAGACAAGAAGGTGAAGATGGTAACGGGGTGGTGGTGCCATGCTACTGCTCGGCCTTCCTCGGCGCCTACTGCACCGTAGAAACTCTTGAGTTAGACACTTAGGAGTTGTACTGTGTGCCGGAGCCCCACAAGGTGAAGGACGAGCTGCAGCTCACCTCACCGCAGGAACTGTAATCCGTAATTCAGTTGGTCGAGGAGGAGACCGTGACCACACTCTCCAGCCCACCGGACCTCGCACTAACCTAACCAGCCCACCGGACCTCTCACTAACCTAACCAGCCCACCGGACCCCTCACTAACCTAACCAGCCCACCGGACCTCTCACTAACCTAACCAGCCCACCAGACCTCTCACTAACCTAACCAGCCCACCGGACCTCTCACTAACCTAACCAGCCCACCGGACCTCTCACTAACCTAACTAGCCCACCGGACCTCTCACTAACCTAACCAGCCCACCGGACCTCTCACTAACCCAACCAGCCCACCGGATCTTCACTAACCCAACCAGCCCACTGACCTCCTCACTAACCCATCCAGCCTCACCGGATTCTCACTAACCTAACCAGCCCACCGGACCTCTCACTAACCTAACCAGCCCACCGGACCTCTCACCCTAACCAGCCCACCGGACCTCTCACTAACCTAACCAGCCCACCGGACCTCTCACCCTAACCAGCCCACCGGATCTCTCTCTCACTAGTGACAAAATGTTGCTGTGATAATGAAATATAGGAATAGTGACAAAGCTGTGTAATAAGTGAAAGTAGTGTGAACATCACCCCACATATTTTAAGAATCAGCCTTACCTTACCTTACCTTACCTTACCTTACCTTACCTTACCTTACCACTGTTATAGCTTCCGTTTACCTGTAATCACTGATCAAGAGTCGTATTAGAGGTCAACTCGTAGTAACATTCATAACTGTTTATAAGTTATGTTTTCAAAGTCTTTTGTCCATTTATTAAGAAAATAAACTATCGCACAATAACTGGAATATCACCGTAATTAACGCTATGAGCCTCGTTGAACACAGTATTAAGTGAGAGAGAGACTACTCACGGCTCATAGGAAAGTTACCATGATTGATGTAATTATATAAACCATCTCACATACCAGCCTAAGATAAAGGCATAACACTTATCTGGGGATGTTGTGGTTAACAGACGTATTTAAAGATAGGAATAAGAATGATTGTAATACTTATACCTGAGAGCTGCTTTAATGGTGATGACTCGCGGTGTCTTGTGTCCACGATACGAGTACAGTGTAATGGGGTGATCATCTGTCTGTCTGTCTGTCTGTGTCCTTTGGTGTTGTTGGGGTAAATCCTTCCCCAAATAGTACCAGAAAAACAGTAAACAAGGGAAGCAAATAAGGAGTAACGGAGAGAAGAAAAACAGAAACAGAAAAATAACAGGTGGCTGGGTGATGAGGGTGGATGATGGGGTGGAAGGAGACGGGTGGATGGTGAGAGTGGAATCTCTTAGCTGAGGGCTTGAAGAGTTCACCTATAACCTTCAGCTAAAACTTTCAGCTAAATCCTGCAGCTAAAAGATTCAGCTAAAGCTTTCAGGAAAAACGTCCATCCCAGTCCAGAGAGTTTATTCAATGTTGCCTCAAGGCATCACCTGAGTGAACCTTACCTGGACGAACCTTAACTCTCTCTCTCTCTCTCTCTCTCTCTCTCTCTCTCATTTATTCCAAAGTGTACAAGAACCTAAGCTATTTATTTTCATCTATTTAAATCAAGGAATCAGATAGGACCAGCCATAAGGTTAATAGCAAAGCCTTACAGGGGGCCAGATGATAGTGGGAGAGTTTACTGTGGAAAAAACGGCAGTACAGGCTGTGGGTAGGTGACGTTCACATAAGACGATCATTTTAAGTCGTTCATTGTAGTTTAAGACGCTCATTCTAAGTCGTTCATTCTAAGACGTTCATTCTAAGTCGTTCATTCTATATTAAGACGCTCATTCTAGTTTGAGACGTTCATTCTAATTGAAGTCGTTCACCCCGAGTCGTTCACTGACATAACCTACAAGGAAAAACATGGGTTATGATTGATTATTTCTCTCCCCCGAGATTGCGTTTATTTATGGGGTCACTTTAGGGGGTTGACCTACCCAACCTAACCCAACCTTTAGTAATACCAATCCTACGTCTTTCATTGCATCCTTGTTTCATTTCTTCATTCTCTCTGCTATACGTAACTTCCTGAACCATTTGCTTACTCAGAACACATCAGATTTACCAATTGACACTAAATGTACTCTGAACAAACTCATGTAAGCGGATTAGACTCTAAAATGAGAACTTGGTCCATGGAAAATATATATATTGATTCATCTGTGAAATTTGAGTGTTGAGTTTTTGAAATGAGATGAAGATGCAGGTACAGTAATTATTTTTTTTTGTATCCTGTGTAATTAGTATTTGAAGTTACTGTACCTGTTCGCTCGTTACCTAATTGGTTCTGAAAAATTAGGTGACTTAGTGTTACCTGAGGAGGAGGGGTAATTGGTGATTGTGAATGGATGATGGCACACACACACACACACACACACACACACAGCACACAACTCATAAGATACATACAGCATAAAAGATACACATAACATACACACAAACACATATAACACATACCACACTCCACCATACCACACCACCTCATACCACACCACCTCATACCACACCACATACCATACCACACCACACCACCACATACCACAATACATCACCCCACCACATACCACAATACACCACCACATACCATACCACACCACCTCACACCACACCACACCACACGAGGAAAAAAAGAGAGAGAGGAACAGAGAAACAGACAGACGGACATAAAAACAGACATACAAACACAGACAGACAGACAGACAGACAGACAGACATAAAAACACAAAAAAACACCCCCCTCCAAAAAAAACAAAAGTTTCCAGAAGACGTAAGGAAAACCCCTCCAGAAATAATACTGAAGGCACCATCATGGAAAATTACACCTTGATGATGAACTGAAGGAGGCCGTGTGTGATCCACCCTTCATACGAGAGTTAAAAACCGATTCCTTGGGGTTGAAATCTTGAGAAGTTTACTAAAGTTCCACCAAAACTTTTTCTCTCTGTTGGGGGGTAAAAAAATAAAACTTCAGACATTTCTCAGGGAGTCTAATGCATTTTGAATAACTAGGTAATGCATTTTGAAAGGAAATTTGATGTGTGGTATTTTTTGTCGTGGGATTTTAGGATTGTGTGTAATGATGATAATTATATATTGTAGAAGGTTGTGGTCGGTGTCTTATAGTAATGGAGGCATAAGGTGATGTTGTCTTGATAGTTTATTATGTATTGTTACCTGGCATTGTAAAGTGCAAGGTGTATCTTTGTATTGGTAAACATACACGAACTGTAATTATACCGCCACCTTCACACCTACACACTACCACCTACACACCACCAGCACCACCTACACCACCATCACCACCTGCACACCACCACCACCACCACCACACCATCTACACCACCATCACCACCATCACCACCTTCACACCACCACCACCACACCACCGCCACCACCTGCACACCACTACCACCTGCACACCACCATCACCACCTACACACCACCACTACCACCTACACCACCACCACCACAATACCATCACCACCTACACATCACCACTACCACCTACACACTACTACCACCTGCACACCACCACCACCACACCACCATCACCACATACACACCACCACTACCACCTACACACCACTACCACCTGCACACCACACCACCACCACACCACCATCACCACCTACACACCACCACTACCACCTACACACATAATTAAATTCTCTCTGATAAACTTTTCCAACAATGTGCATCGTCTTCAAAAGGCATCACGTATCACTGCTGTCGTTGTATTTGTCATAGTTGGGTCGATCAGTGTCGAGCAAAAGCAACACAGGTGATTGATGCACATCCCCTGGGCCACGTCTGGTAGTACTGATGTTGATTTTCACCTAAACTAACCTCACCTCACCTAACCTTGGTTCACTGGTAACAAGCGGTGAGGTGGGGGATCACACAACACCAGACACACTCACTTAGTTTGGGCACTGGTTATCTGCACAGCCTGGTTTCATGGGTCCTCTCTCTCTTATCTGCAGGTCCCTATAATCCCTCGTCAGTTTGCTGCAGTAATCCTTCACTTTCTCTTTAATGTCATTGTTGGTTTTCTTACACCGTTCATTAACATTGTAAATGAACTTGGTATTTAATATTCCCTCTACTAACTTTAGTCCAAACAGTGCTCGGTTAAAGTTGCTGTTGTTATAATGTTATTACTGTGTTTCAACAACAAAGGTCTTTAAGCGCGTAACGAGGTTAGTAATTACACTATTCTGACATTTTATAGACACTTCCTGCAGTAAAACCTCGTGACTCTCGCAACAGATGCAGAGGTGCGTTGTCTCCACCACAGGGAATGACACTATCAATACTTTAGTGTGGGTCCAAGTGCTCTCTAATGCTTTCATCAAGTCCCGAGTGGCCGTGTCAAAGCGGACAGGGGTTTGTATCTCTCTGAGGCTGCTTATTAAATCTGTGATGTGTTTTAAGGTTATGTATATTGATTGGTGGTCCGCGGGGTTAGTCATTATTATAGTGTTGAAGGAGACAACCAGAACGTCAATATTTGTCTCCAGAGCTACATGTAATATAGCCCACTGTCTCTATGTAGCTCAAGTCAGCATTGTCCTATAATTCCTGAGTCACTGTGGGTGATACTGGTGGATGATACTGCGACTCTCATGTCTCTGTCTGACATCACCGCCCAGGATAAACTTTAGATTCAAGCTCCGTTTTGGTGCCTTAAAGTCCTTGGTCAATGTCTGTACGAGTTGCCTTTTCATAACATGTATCGCCCTCTTGCAGTCATTGGTCCTTCATTATGGTCTCAGTTACTGTGTCTGCTGCAGCAACAATGAGATGATGATCCGCCGTGACGTAATCTCTGGTGGCTAGTGTGACTCGTTGATGTTGGTTACTGTTCTGAGTTAACATATTCAGCAGCTGGTTTAAAGAAGCCGCGTGGCTCAGTATATGAGATGCATACATTACATCAACAAGTTTCTGCTTCAGTATTCATGACGCAAGTATACAGCTAAACTAAGGTGTTAGGTAAATCTCAGACACTACCTGCGTGATATTATCAGAAGCTGTGTGTAGACGAGGAAGATTGGGAGCAATCTTTGGCACGCCATCTGCCTCATCATAAAGCTGTTTTTTTATGAGTCAATAAACTGTTTTGTATAATAATGGATCATCCAATTTTTCAAGGCTGTAGTTGATATACTTCTCCAGGAGAGTAACACTCACCGCCATGTTTCCTTAAATGTGAGAATTGTCGCCTCAAAATATCCACAATTTTGTGAATTATATTATCCTCTGTGATCTCCTTCACAGTCAAGTATCACCCTTCAGAAATTTAATAAATTCCTGAGCCTTTCTTGGCGCTTCGCCTATAGAAATGTCTTTGGAGCAGACTTGATTAGATATTCCTGGTTGAGGGATGAAAGAAATATCTGGCCGTTCATTGGTTAGCTGTTTTTTAGGTTTTAGATTGATATTCCTCGCCATGTTCAGCTACACTTTCCCTAAGATTCTCTAGGAAACAATTAAGTGTTGTCAATCAGAAAATGTTATCGTTACTGATGGATGACTGGGCCAGCAGTTGCCACATGTTCTCTTTGATATAACTGTTCGTTTCTTCTGCGCTTTGAGCTTCGGTTCATCGATGTACTTCGCGTAGCAGTTGTTTGCCCCGTAGTATCGAGCTTCTACAGCAACAACATCACTACTGAGTCTAGTGAACACCTCAAGGTCGCCTGTCTGATGTACTACCTATGATTGACTGAACCAATGACCAGCTATGTGGTTTCTTTGGGTTCCACACACACACACACACAATAATAGCCTGTGACCTGGTGAAATATAACGGATCCATCTCTACTCGTACTAAGCATTTCATCTTTATTTTCTCTTTTCAGTAATAATTGTAACTATCAAGAACTAGTGTAAGTTGACCTGCAATTTCTCTGATTCTGGAATGTGTCGTTGTCGTATAGAATTGAATTGTATTGAAACAGTTTATTTAACCAGAAAAACATAGATACAGAGTGGATAATAATAACAATATTAACATGGCTGAGCCAGTTGAGAACCTGAGCTCTCCTGTAGGCACCTGATATATACTATACATAAATCTCAAGGAAGTATTATATAACGTTTAGTAACATCTGGAATAGTACAATAGCATGGTGGTAATAAGAACATCACAGAATGTTACCACGGTTATCACTTCAATATTTATTTATTTTATTTATTTATTATAAGTATTATACATAAATTACAGTGGAAGTGAAAAACATAAATATAATGGGGAAGCAGAACAACTTGGGTTGTACAGGATTAAGGTTGAACAAGAGGACAGAGCTGTCAGGATTATGTCTAGTTGGAAATATATTTATTGCAATGGTAATTTCTTGTCTATTTACATGATAATTTCCGATAAAACGGTTTTGATGGTACAATAAAAGCAGGTACTGTAAATATAGTAAGTGTTACAAGATATATTAATACTTAGACAATAGATATTTTTTAAGAAATGGTTCAAAGGAAGTGAGCGAAGTCTTTGCTCGGATGGGTCGGGGTCAGTCTTTTTATTAAAAATTGCCACCCTATTATACACCGTAGTTTACAACAGATAGAAAACAGTGTTTGTGATTTATTAAAGTCTAGAGAAACTGCTGGTGACATTTGTTGGTGTCAGAGTCCTCCACTCGACGCTGGAAACATCAACTTGTGCCGCCATTACGCTGTGTCTGTATTTATCTAAAAGAGAGAGGAATTAAATTTGGTTTATACAATTTACTCACGCCAGTAACAGACAAAGACTAACTCGCCTGACAAACCTGGGACCTGACCTGAGATTGGACTTAGTTTAGCCAAAAAATTGTGTAATATAAAATATTTTGCGTTTAAATCGGTTGTTTTGGTCTATTATTTTAAAATTGGGTTTTATTATTTGTTCAAATGATCTGAAAACGTCTTAGCTAGAATACGTGACCCCGAAAACATAATGTTTGGCACCATAAACATCTTCCTATTTAGCATAATTCCTCAGATATTGAATTTCGATGGAAATTAGCCCGTTTGGGAAGATGGCGTCATTTGCTAATCACACCCACACACACACGCACACACACACACACACACACACACACACACACACACTTCAGACAATGTCACGGCGGTGTTTGCTGACCTCCAGACCCCGAAGAAAAGTTTTAGCCATGCAGACAAATTTTACCCTGCCGACCCTCACCCTAGCTGACCTTCGCTGCCACCTACACACACCACCACCAACACATTACTACCATCACCTACACACCACCTACACACCACCACCACCTACACACCACCTACACACCACCACCACCTACACACCACCACCTACACATCTTCCTTCCTCCCTTCCTTCCTTCCTTCCTTCCTTCCTTCCTTCCTTAGCTCCACGCATTTCTTCCCGATCTGACCTCAAACATGCAAGAACTAACCCCTGACCTGACCAAACCAAGTTACGATTGTAAACTTCATCTTGATTTGATCAGTAAACACAAAGTTGGCCAGAAACAAGTTATAAAAGACCTCACTTATAACCACGTCACTCTAGGTTAGGTTTTTTGTAGTGATGGTTCTTTCCAGTAAATCCGGCCTGGAATTTTAGGATTTTCTTACACAGGTCAAAATTTAAGGATTTTATTTGTTGTAAGGTTTTATGTCTATAGATTAGTCAGCCAGCTTACCAGTTCGCCAGCCAGTTAGAGAGCCAGCCAACCAGTCAGCCAGTTTCCTCCCTCCCTCATCTTCCTATTGTTGTCTCAGTTTATATGTCATTAAGTTCATTGAGTGTGAGCAAATCTCTCTCTCTCTCTCTCTCTCTCTCTCTCTCTGCATCTGCTTTGTTTCTGTCTGTTAGTCTCTCAAGTGTTTTGTTTACCTCGTGTGGGTCATCAGCGGCCTCTGTGGTGCCAAATATCTCCTTACTTAACACGATTGACGTTAGCCTTCAGACCCTCTGTGTGTGTGTGTGTGTGTGTGTGTGACAAAACAAACCCACTCACACAACCAAACACTCTTTAAGTCTTCATCCAAACACAAAAAAAACACAAAATTTCTATAAGGTAAATAAAACACCATAGCCTTAAGTATAACACACACACACACACACACACACAGTGGCAGAGTGTATGTCTTATATTCTCAACACTTTATTTACACTTAGAATATTATTAAAGAAAAAATGAGAAAGATATATTAGTGGTGGTGGTGGTGGTTAGTGTTAATAGTCTACTAGTGATGATAGTCTGGGAGATAGTCTACTAGCGGAGATAGTCTGGGAGATAGTCTACTAGCGGAGATAGTCTGGGAGATAGTCTACTAGCGGAGATAGTCTGGGAGATAGTCTACTAGCGGAGATAGTCTATGGAGATAGTCTGGAGATAGTCTACTAGTGGAGATAGTCTGGGAGATAGTCTACTAGTGGAGATAGTCTGGGAGATAGTCTGCTAGCGGAGATAGTCTGGGAGATAGTCTACTAGTGGAGATAGTCTGGGAGATAGTCTACTAGTGATGATAGTCTGGGAGATAGTCTACTAACGGAGATAGTCTGGGAGATAGTCTAGCGGAGATAGTCTGGGAGATAGTCTAGGGAGATAGTCTGGGAGATACTAGCGGAGATAGTCTGGGAGATAGTCTACTAGTGGAGATAGTCTGGGAGATAGTCTACTAGCGGAGATAGTCTATTAGTGGAGATAGTCTATTAGTGGAGATAGTCTATTAGTGGAGATAGTCTATTAGTGGAGATAGTCTACTAGTGGAGATAGTCTATTAGTGGAGATAGTCTACTAGTGGAGATAGTCTATTACACTGTCAGTTATCAAGCTGTGAAAAGGAAATTATTAACGTATTGATAATTTAAGGTGTGAAAATGAATGAATATCCAGCCAGCCTCTCCAGTTGGTTAATTGGCCAATCAATCATCCGGACAAAGGTATGCTAACGATCACTTAATTAACCTGTACCACGTCAGTCAACCAGTCAACCAGTTAAATAAACAATTACCATGGATCAATTAACATGTCAAGCCCAATCATTAGTGAGTTAGATATATCTTCCAGTCAGTCAGTTATAGTCACTCTTTTGTTGACCTTTTTTTATAATTAACTGGTCGTCATTGTTGTTAGTACAGTCAGGTCGTATTAACGTAGTAGTGAGATAGGTCGTGAGTAGTGTTTCAGGGAAGGTCGTGTATTTTGAAGGGTCGTAGTTAGCGTTGGGGTGTAAGTTATATAGAATATTCAGGCGGATTGAGACAGGGAAAGAGACAGAGAAAGGCACAGAGATAGACAGAGAGAGGCAAAGACCAACCGAGACAGAGAAAGACAGATAGGCAGACAGAGGTAAACAGACAGACAGACAGAGAAACAGAGAGACAGAGGCAAACAGACAAACATTTAGACAGATATAGAGATGCCCCACCTATGCTACAGAAACATAATAATGACCCCAGATAAGGGGAGACTCCTCAAAACTATTCTAAGGTGGACGTGACTGACAAGGAGACCTAAACAAGACCTAAACAAGACCAAAACAAAACCAAAACAAGACCCAAACAAGACCAGACGACTTAGGCGATGACCACAGACGAGATGGAACGACTTGAGGTGATAGGAGGTGGTCCGGGCAAGGTGGTGAGAGGTGGCCCGAGGGAGGTGGTGAGAGGTGGCCAAGGGGTGGTGGTAGGAGGTGGCCCGAGGGAGGTGGTGAGAGGTGGCCAAGGGGTGGTGGTAGGAGGTGGCCAAGGGGTGGTGGTGGTAGGAGGTGGCTTGAGGGAGGTGGCTGAAATTGGCCCGGTGAGAGGTGGCTGAAGGAGGCCAGTGGGAGGTAATGGAAGTACAGGCCCTATGAGACAACTTGAAGGTAGAGGCATTTGTCAGGTCTGGTAAGGGTGTCTACAGATCTGACGTCCCGGGTGAGTGAGTGAGTGAGTGAGTGCGATTGAGTGATTGAGTGTGAGTGTCATGATAATGGAAAGTAATCACTCTAGATAATAATAATAAAAATAATAATAATAATAATAATAATAATAATAATAATAATAATAATAATAATAATAATAATAATAATAATAATAATAATAATAAGGTTTCGGAGTATTTTTCAAGAATTTTTTGGGGCGTAGATCTTTATAATGTGATGGCTCTATGCTCGTATGTGAGTATCAAAGGCGGAAAAAACCCTCAAGATATGAAGTGCTCTTGTGTTCCTTTGAGGAGTAATTTAAAATTCTTCAAAGTAACTGACACAAACTTTAGTCGACATGCAGAAAAAATCCCCCCTTTTTTTTTTTAACTATTTTTACTTTTTATTCACAAGTAAATTCATCTTTAAGAAAACTGTAACCTCGGAATATTACAGTGAGAAGTTACTGTACCATGTAATTTAGTCGTGGTATACCTGTGATTTGTCTTCATTATTACAGGTGACTGCAGTAGGCCCGTGTACCTTACTATAATGTGGCTTATAAGTACTCCTGTAATTAAAACAACTGAAGTGTTTTAAGCATGTACTCTTGAGTCCAACCCAGTCCATGCATTAACTCAGGTCTTTAAGCACGTACTCTTTAAGTATTTTCAAGAACCAGTGACCTTGGTGTTGGTATCACGTCCCAAGAGAAGACGAATTTCATTTTAACTTTAGTCTCAGTGGGTCAACGGTCAGAGTTATTAGTGTATACCTGGCCGAGGGGTCAACAGTGAACAGCAGGGTATTTTTTTTCCATTCAGTGTCCTTGACCTCGATTCGTTTCTATATAATTTAAATCGATAAAATATGAGTAAATTGGAGGGTGGAGAGAGGTAAGGTTAGGTAGGGTTGGGACACACAATCACTAGTCACGACATAGATGAAGTGAGATGGAGGAGGCCAGAGTGGAGAGCCGTGTTAGACAGCAGGAGGATGACAGGTTGAGAGGGACAATTTCCGTCAACAATGGGTGTTAAGGGGAGGGGAGAGACCTGTCACCTTTCTCATTACTGTCACCTGTCATGTTGTAGTGAACTGGTGAAGGGGGAGGGGAGGGGAGGGGGGTGGAGCACTCATGTAACTCCTCCTCACATTATTTCCTCAACCACAGCGGCTCTCAAAGTGGTGGGATAATCAAGGGGCCTCAGATTTCAGGAAAAATTCAATCAAGCAGACAATGATTTTTTTTTTCACAATACAATACCTCAGGGGCGCACGTTACCGGTAGCTGCAGGTGTATTTTACTTCTTCATGTTACTTATAATAGGTTAATTAGTAGATGATAAACAAGTAGATGTGATAGTCAGTCAAAAGGTATAGGAGGGGATCGGGAGTCTGGTAGCCTGTCAGATGTCCTAGGTGGAGTATCTGACAAAGGATAATGAGACTATCAAGTGTCTGGTTAAAACTGTCTGCTGCAGCTTTATCAAATAGAGTAAGTGTCCATGGCCAGACACCAATAACTACACATTATTACCTTTAACAAACACTGGTGAGATGGAAACGACTGTAGGTATCTTATGTACAGCTGCCGGACACTGCTGGACTACTCCCCCAATAAGAACTTAGTAGCAGCTCCATACAAGGTTCCTTACTTGGTAACTTGAAGGAAAGGCCACACACAATCGTTGAGGAGCTGAATCTGTTATGTACCCCGAACAGTGTGCGCTTTGTTACGATGATACACGAAATTGAGTGAAGTATTTTTTCGAACAACACAGTCCAGTCTAGAATGGTTGATATCTCTCATGATTTGAAGAGTCAATTTGTACAAGAGATGAAAGGAGCTATTTTCTTCTTCTTCTTACGATACAACTTGATGAAACATCTCATACCCAGTTGTTGTCTTGATGTTGATATATTTTGATCGGCAGCATAAAAGAGAAATTCGTCTGTATCAGAATTTTAAAACCTCGGCCGATGTGATGGATATTATGTCTCCATTTATTAAGAGTGTAGTTTGAGTAATCTTGTTAGCGTCACAACCGATGCACCTCCAGCCTGGCTTGGTTCAAAATCTGGTTTACAAACTCGTGTCAAAGAAAAAGCACCAAACGCCACCGGTGTTCACTGTTTCATTCATCGTCGAGTTGAAATATTTGTTAAACCATATTGTCAAACTTGTCAACTGTGTGCCGACATGGTCTTCATGCATAAAACACTGTTCTTGCCCACACAGAAGTAAAGTGGCTGTTTGGTGGAAAGTTTCTCACCATTCTCAACCAAGTGAAGAATTTCCTCGAAATACAAGAGAAAATGGATTTGCTGGCTACATTTAATACTGAAGTACGACTGTCGTATATTGTGGACCTTCTTCAGGTGTTCTGTGAGCTCCACATGATACAAGGGAAAGATTCAAGCATGATTACTCATACGAATTATTATCTTAGCTTTCCTTGCCAAACTATAACTCTTCAGAAATAGCAGTGGAACACGGGAATCTTGTGATGATCCCGAATTTCAAGGAGGTACAGCTAGAATCCTTGGAACTAATTAATGATTTGTCAGCCAAAGATACCTTCAAGAAGAAAAAAAATTAACAGTTCTGATGTAATTCGGTGATTGTGTATCAAAAAACAAGTGACATAACCTTTCGTGTCTTGTTGACTTTCGGATCTACACGCCTCTGTGAGTGTTTCTCTGCGTTAGTTGAAGAGTTGCAACAAGTTGGCAGTGTAAGACGATTTCTCATGTACTCTGACAAAGACGGTGCCACGTTTTAAGTGCATTATAGCTCAGATAAAAAACACAATTGTACAGTTCCCATTGACAATACCCAACGGACTAATTAAAGAATCTATATTAATATATTTTCTGGTGCAGTTGAGATATTTCCTTGATGACATTGGCTTTGTAAATGACCTAACAGGTGACTGACCATATGAAATTGAGGAACATCTACCACGCACACACACCACCAGGCCTCCTCATACACCTACCATGTTCGCTCGACCGGCCGATAGTCACACGATGCTCTGTTGGATGTTCACTACAGTTGGATATTGACAAAAGCTAAATTAGATTCTCTGTTTGGGATTTTAATAGGTCTTTTTGGTGTTTGTTTTATTACATTGGAGTCGTGTGTTGTTAGTGTGTTGTCAGTGTTGTTAGTGTGTTGTCAGTGTTGTTAGTGTGTTGTCAGTGTTGTTAGTGTGTTGTCAGTGTTGTTAGTGTGTTGTCAACTTGGGATATATTTTGTTTACACTCTTAATTTTTGGTTTACATGAGATATATATTGTTTACACCTTTGAATATGTTGTTTAAAGCTATTGTTTTGTTTACACCCTTGAGTGTGTTGTTTAAGTAAGCTATTTCTTTGTTTACACCCTTGAGTTTGTTGTTTATGTGGGATATATTTTGTTTACACCTTTAAATCTGTTGTTTAAAGATATTGTTTTGTTTGCATCTTTAAGCTTGTTGTTTATGCTCCCCTAAAAAATAAAAATAGCGACAGTGAGAGAGATATATATTCCTCAGTTTGTTTTTCTTTCACCAAAATGTGTACAGAATGCTGCCTGTTATTATAACCGGGTGACGATTTGCTCAAAGGAAATGACTCAAAATAACTCGATGACAATTTTTTTCAACACGATGCACATTCTCTTTATTAACTTGTTATAGTCCACGTGTCTCTCTCATTAAATAACTCAAGATGGTGTGTGTGTGTGTTTGTTCAGCTTAATATACTCTTATGTTTTTGTTGTAGTTGTTGATGTTGTAGCTGCTGTTGTTGCTGTTTTAATCGTCGTTATTTTTGTTGTGATTAATGTTGACAGAAATAATATCGACACACACAACCCGTCACATTTTCGTGGTTGATCGTGGCAACCTTGTCCTCACCTATGGCAGACCTCACACTACTGAAGAGATGTTGCTCTTTTAATACCAATATTCACTCAAACACCACCAGAATCTATAAGACACTGTGTATACGTTTCTAACACACACTCTGGTAGATGCAAAACACAATACTGACATTATGAGGAATCGAGTCTCGTTCCTCCTTTAAAATTAATGGATTATATTGGTAAGTTGGCTGACATCTTTATTGACTGTGGCTTCCAATATCTGTACCTTTGTGTTAAGGTTCTGTTTAGATTTACTTTATTTACAACAGAACCTGGGAGTCTTATTATCTGTTGAATCACATGGGGAATTATTATCATTTGTTTGGGGTGTTTTTATTTGGCGTTGATTTAGTGATGATGTACAGTAGTTTTGATGGTTTTTTTTTAGCGTCGATATGGTGGTGATTTACCGTCGTTTTAGTGGTGATTTGGCGTCGATTTAGTGATTTGGTGGTGATTTACCGTTGTTTTGGTGGTGATTAGGTGGTGATTTGACGGACATTTTTCTGTTTGTATAATTTTTCTGAAGTTAGGTTAGGTTAAGTTAGGTTCCAGAGTGTAAGTTACGGCTCCTTATCTACTACAGAACACCCTGCAGATACACCGTCATTGGATCAGTACCACCGCAATTCCACTAACCAAATAATTTAACAAGAAAACTGTTTTATGTTCTTGTAAGTACCTATCTGTTATACTGATTTTGTTTCAAATATATGTTTGTAAGGTGAATTATGTTTTTAAGTGAGTTAATAAGTACGTATATGCACTACACTTAAGTTTAAATATACTTTTATTTATGTAACAGGTTCATACACACCCTATTACTTAACACTTAATACACTTTTCACTACTTATACACGTAATACACACACCTATTACTTAACACTTAATACACTTTTCACTACTTATACACGTAATACACACCCTATTACTTAACACTTAATACACTTTTCACTACTTATACACGTAATACACACCCTATTACTTAACACTTAATACACTTTTCACTACTTATACACGTAATACACACCCTATTACTTAACACTTAATACACTTTTCATTACTTATACACGTAATACACACCCTATTACTTAACACTTAATACACTTTTCACTACTTATACACGTAATACACACCCTATTACTTAACACTTAATACACTTTTCACTACTTATACACGTAATACACACCCTATTACTTAACACTTAATACACTTTTCACTACTTATACACGTAATACACACCCTATTACTTAACACTTAATACACTTTTCACTACTTATACACGTAATACACACCCTATTACTTAACACTTAATACACTTTTCACTACTTATACACGTAATACACACCCTATTACTTAACACTTAATACACTTTTCACTACTTATACACGTAATACACACCCTATTACTTAACACTTAATACACTTTTCACTACTTATACACGTAATACACACCCTATTACTTAACACTTAATACACTTTTCACTACTTATACACGTAATACACACCCTATTACTTAACACTTAATACACTTTTCACTACTTATACACGTAATACACACCCTATTACTTAACATTTAATACACTTTTCACTACTTATACACGTAATACACACCCTATTACTTAACACTTAATACACTTTTCACTACTTATACACGTAATACATACCCTTATTACTTATGCGCTTAATAAAAACCCTCCTTACTTCACACTTAATACTTAAAAGGTTAAAACACACACTTATAAAATCATTATACTTCACTCAATCTCATGCTGACTTAATCCATCAATATCCACAAAATGCTGACTTAATTCACTCAATATCCACAAAATGCTGGCTTAATCCACTCAATATCCACAAAATGCTTGCTTAATCCACTCAATATCCACAAAATGCTGGCTTAATCCACCCAATATCCACAAAATGCTGACTTAATCCACTCAATATCCACAAAATGCTGGCTTAATCCACTCAATATCCACAAAATGCTGGCTTAATCCACTCAATATCCACAAAATGCTGACTTAATCCACCCAATATCCACAAAATGCTGACTTAATCCACCTAATATCCACAAAATGATGACTTAATCCACCAAATATCCACAAAATGCTGACTTAATTCTCTCTCTTTATCTCGATCGTCATAAATGCTGAGGCTCAGATTATTATTGGCAGCTCTCATTGTGTCATTGAATTCTGGTCCATTTTTTTTACTCTAAGTGGCGTCGTGCTATTGGCAAACGCTTACAGGAGCTACAAAGTGTTATGGAGTTTGATATTGATAAGCATTCGATATTTGATTTTTTTTACCTTTTTTGTTTACTTTTTTGTTGGGGTGTGTGGTGGGGGTTAGGTAGGAATTCGTGATCGTGTCTTGTTTAAAAAGGAAATTAGGATTTATTTTTAATGACTCATTTTCGTTGGTGCTTGTATTTTTGGTTGAGATTTCAAGCGTTTGTTAAGTTGATTTTAAACCCGTGAGTGCGATGGGTTAATCCCTTGAGGATAATGATTTAACCCCTTGAGGATTGTGGCTTAACCCCTTGAGTATGATGATTTAACCCCTTGAGTATGATGACTTTGCCAATTGTATACAGTCTGCATGGTCATGTACACAGTCTGCATGGTCATGTACACAGTCTTCCTGGTCATGTACACAGTCTACCTGGTCATGTACATAGTCTTCCTGGCCATGTACACAGTCTACTTGGTCATGTACACAGTCTTCCTGGCCATGTACACAGTCTCCCTGGTCATGTACACAGTCACCCTGGTCATGTACACATTCTATCTGGCCATGTGCGCAGTCTGCCTGGCCATCTACACAGTCTGCCTGGTCATGTACACAGTCAACCTGGCCATCTACACAATCTTCCTGGCCATCTGCACAATCTTCCTGGCCATCTCCACACTCTACCTGGCCTTCCACACAGTGATGTCATGCTGATAAACACCTGAGTAACATCCTGAGATGCCCCCCTAGAGTGAGTGTGTGTGTGTGTGTGTGTGTGTGTGTGTGTGTGTGTGTGTCCTCCAGCCACAACAAAAGTCACACCACACTTAAAACACCACCTCCACATTTTCCTCTTCACATTAAACCCTGGCTGTTAACTGTACACTCACACAGTAAGTGCCTCTGGTATAAGTGGGTCTCTCACTTAATTTTGAATTAAGTTTTAAGTGCTTGTACGTTTCCTCGTGGCTAATTATACCCGGCGCGTCTCTCATTAAGCAGAATTTACACTAATTACCTGTAAAATTTTGTGAAGATGGGTATGTAAATAGGAAGGGGAGGGGGGGCGGCTGCTCCATGTAAGAGAGACAAATTTTTCTGAATAGTTGGAAACGTAATTGTAAATCATTGACTCGTTGTGTAGAATTATTCATTTATCATTCATAGAGAGTTTGGTGTTTTTTATCACGAATCATTAATTTCAACATAATATAGAGACTTATGTATGTATTTAACGGGGAAAATATACAAATAAACAAGAATTTATCATCTATAAATGAATAAATTTTACGGTATATCTGTTATTGTTATCGAAATACAGCAATACAGTATTCATAAATTGTCTAAACCTAACCTAACCTAACCAATGTATTTCATCTTTAATATGTTTTAAGGTTAAATATCAAATTGGTTAGTTAATTTATGGACTTCCTGTAAATTGTTTGTCTTCGTTAGCAGCTGTTGTGAAGTTATTTGTTACGTATGTTTTTGTTTCATACTGTAATGGCGCTCTTCTTTTGTTATTTATTACGTGTGTTTTTTGTTTCTTTTGTTATCTGTTCAAAGCATTGTTGGAACCTTTTTTTTCCGAATGTGTTGCAGCCTATAAGCGTTCCAGTCAGGTGTAGTACAGGTATAATAACTCTGACACTGGCTATGTATGGCTCTCGCGACAAGCTAATAAAAGTAAGTTAGTGTAGCCTCAATGAAAACATAAAATTTCCACCTCTTACGATTTTTTAACCAATTCTGCCAAAATTCTATACCTGACATGATGTTTACCTGAAAAGGGTCAATTAGTCATTACTTTCGAAGAGGTGATATTACCCCTTGATTTCTATTAGGTGAAAGGTTGGTGAAAATGTTGGTGAAAAGGTAAGCACCAGTGAATTATGTCTGGTGGCCTGAGAATTGCCTGGGGACGCCGTGGCCCTGCACCAGTGAATTATGTCTGGTGGCCTGAGAATTGCCTGGGGACGCCGTGGCTAAACCCTCTTCTCCCCTTCTGACCAAAACAAAAATACGATGAAATATCTTTGTAATGGACCTCGATCTGATGTTTATAGTCCGTTATATGGAGGTTTCGTATCTAATGGGACCTCGATTAAACGGACTTTCCCCTCAATGAAGTCTTTTAAATAGATATTTCACATCTAATGGAGGTTCGATTTAACGGAATTACCTCCCCCAAAAAATTCGTTAAATGAACGTTTCATATCTACCTGAACCTCGATTTAACGGACTTTATTCTTCATATAGTCCGTTAAATGGAGGTTCCACTGTATTGTGGATCACCAGAAATGAACATAAGTTTAATGGTGTTCAAAATACTTGTTTGCAATATTTACTAAAGTAATAATGATGATGATGATGACGACAATAGACTGGATGCGGTTGTGGTGTCGAACAGCAATTCGCGGACGAGGGATCTCGGGTGGAAGCAGGAGCCGGTGTCGGGAATGGTGCAGATGAAGTCATGGTGATGATCAAAGAGGCAGGGAAAGCATAAGGGAGCTTTGGAACTATGAATGTTAAGTAAGCACTGAGGAAAATATGTATGTATGTATGTATGTATGTATGTATGTATGTATGTATGTATGTAGAGCGAAGGAGAGAATTAGGTCTGACATGATGAGCGTCAAGCAGCAGTTGGGAGGAAAACAACTGATGGACTCACAACAAAACAGGAAAAATATTCACTGTTTTTTGTGTGTGTGTTTTTTTTAGACAGACTTCTCAATGGTCGAAGATGTATATACCTTAATTAAAACACAGGTATATATGAGCCTCTACTAATTAAAACACAGGTATATATGAGCCTCTACTAATTAAAACACAGGTACATATGAGCCTCTACTAATTAAAACACAGGTATATATGACCCACTACTAATTAAAAAACATGTATATATGAGCCTCTACTAATTAAAACACAGGTATATATGACCCACTACTAATTAAAAAACATGTATATATGAGCCACTACTAATTAAAACACAGGTATATATGACCCACTACTAATTAAAAAACATGTATATATGAGCCTCTACTAATTAAAACACAGGTATATATGATCCACTACTAATTAAAACACAGGTATATATGAGCCTCTACTAATTAAAACACAGGTATATATGAGCCTCTACTAATTAAAACACAGGTATATATGATCCACTACTAATTAAAACACAGGTATATATGATCCACTACTAATTAAAACACAGGTATATATGAGCCTCTACTAATTAAAACACAGGTACATATGAGCCTCTACTAATTAAAACACAGGTATATATGATCCTCTACTAATTAAAACACAGGTATATATGAGCCTCTACTAATTAAAACACAGGTATATATGAGCCTCTACTAATTAAAACACAGGTATATATGATCCACTACTAATTAAAACACAGGTATATATGAGCCTCTACTAATTAAAACACAGGTATATATGATCCACTACTAATTAAAACACAGGTATATATATGTGTGGTGCTCTATAACGTGAATTAGATTATATATTAAAACAACAAATTAGACCAACGATTTACCAAAAGCTTTTATGAATATATCAAAGTAAAAATGTTGTCAAAATATTAAAAAAATAATAATAATTCTTACTTACACACGAATCATCATCAAAAGGTATTATAACTTTGCGTACATGGAGTACAGTGTGTTGTTTTTGTTTTCCTTTGTTTTCTTGGAGCAAAATTTATATTTACTTGTTCAAGGTTTAGTAAAATATTGTTTTTTTTTTTGGGTGGACGACTGAAGAAAAGTTTACGAATTTTACTCCTGGGGTCTTATAGGTCTTGTGTCTTGGATTGTGGGTCTCGAGTCTCGTTTTTTTATAATGAGGTCTCGGGTCTTTGCTCTCGGGTGTTAGGTCTCAGGTCTTAGGTCTCGGGTCTCGTTTCTCAAATCTCGGATCTCAGGTCACTTAACAGTGAATCCAACTTTGAGATGAATGGACACACGAAAAATCCCCTTACTAAGAGGATCAAAGACTTGGTCATGAGGGAGTCTTCATCTCCTGCAGGCCCCGAGGTGGTAGACTCCTACAGGCCTCGACCTTCCTCGTCCTGCCTCGACCTGCACATCAAAGCCATGGCAAATGACTCTTTAAATAGGCAGAGAATTTATGTGACGTATGTTAATATGGGGAGAAATAACTAGGAAGTCTCTCGTTAATGCGGTTATGAGGGAGAGTGAGGGAGGGAGGGAGGAGAGTGAGGGAGGGAGTGGGTGGGTGGGGAAGGAGGGAGCAGGGAGTGAGGCAGGAGGGAAGGAGGGAGGGACAGATATAGACAGTCCGAGAGAGACAGACAGACAAATAAAGACAGAGAGACAGACATACAGAGCGGGGTAGAAAGACAGAGAGAAGACAGTAAAAATACTTGGGAAAAAATCATATAAAAAGAGACGAAGAGGAACGAAGAAATATAAGATATAAGATGAAAGACAGAGAGAGAGAGAGAGAGAGAGAGAGAGAGAGAGAGAGAGAGAGAGAGAGAGAGATAGAGAGAGAGACCGCCTAAAGAGAAATAGAGAGAGTTAGCGTTAGGTTAGCATTAGGTTAGGTTAGCGTTAAGTTAGGTTATCGTTAGGTTAGATTAGCGTTACGGTGTTTAATCATAAGGCGAGTTAAGCTGGGGTGTCTAATCTTCACGTGATTTGCCATCTGTGTTACTGTAGTGAGTGGAGATGGAGTGATGTTCCCGATAGATAGATAGATAGATAGATACCTACACCTCCACACACACCAACACCCCCCCCTTCCTCCTCCCCCCCACACAACCAGAATTAAACCCAGGCGCCTTTATCGTAGCTGTAAACAAACGCTGTAAACAAAAGCATCTCAGAGTGAATTAAATTACAAGTTTCCTCTCACGTGTAAAAGAAAAACTAGATGTTTCCTCGGGTTAAACTTTGAGACGTCAGTAACAGTCTCAGTCCAACATTAAGAAAGATTACTGAAAAACATAGAGAAAAGGTGATTAAGTTGAGGGTGTTATTACAGAAATATACCGAGACTTGTTTACTTAGAGATGGAAAGTAATGTTGATGTGGGAGTGTAAAGGTGTTGTGTTAAGTGTGTTGTAAGTGCTATGTTTGTTTATTAATGTTGAGTGTGTTTATAGGTGTTAGGTGTGTTTATAAGTGTTAAGTGTGTTTATTAGTGTTAAGTGTGTTTATAAGTGTTAAGTGTGTTTATAAGTGTTAAGTGTGTTTATAAGTGTTAAGTGTGTTTATAGGTGTTAGGTGTGTTTATAAGTGTTAAGTGTGTTTATAAGTGTTAAGTGTGTTTATAAGTGTTAAGTGTGTTTATAAGTGTTAAGTGTGTTTATTAATGTTAAGTGTGTTTATAAGTGTTAAGTGTGTTTATAAGTGTTAAGTGTGTTTATTAATGTTAAGTGTGTTTATAGGTGTTAGGTGTGTTTATAAGTGTTAAGTGTGTTTATAAGTGTTAAGTGTGTTTATTAATGTTAAGTGTGTTTATAGGTGTTAGGTGTGTTTATAAGTGTTAAGTGTGTTTATAAGTGTTAAGTGTGTTTATTAATGTTAAGTGTGTTTATAGGTGTTAGGTGTGTTTATAAGTGTTAAGTGTGTTTATAAGTGTTAAGTGTGTTTATTAATGTTAAGTGTGTTTATAGGTGTTAGGTGTGTTGCCATGGTTTAATGTTATGCGGTTTATAGGCGTTAGTGTGTTTATATGTTAAGTGGTGTCATAAGTGTTTATGTGTTTATTAACGTTATGTGTTTATAAGTGTTAAGTGTGTTTATTAATGTTAAGTGTGTTTATTAATATTAAGTGTGTTTATAAGTGTTAAGTATATAATATAGTATGTGCGAGGTTTGAGAGGGAGGCCATGATAGTTAAGTGTAGGTGTTCGTAAAGTTAAGTGTCTATTAAAGTGTGACTTGAGTGTGTTGTATGTTTTAAATGTGATAGATAGGGGGGGGGATGGGGGGAAGTTAGCTGTCATGAGCTGCTAAGTGTTTAAACCATCAGGTGAAGTAACCATGAGAGTCAAATGAGCTGCTTAGTGTTTAAATCAACAGGTGAAGTAACCATGAGAATCAAATGAGCTGCTTAGTGTTTAAATGAACAGGTGAAGTAATCTTGAGAGTCAAATGAGCTGCTTAGTGTTTAAAGCATCAGGTGAAGTAACCATGAGAGTCAAATGAGCTGCTTAGTGTTTAAATCAACAGGTGAAGTAGCCATGAGAGTCAAATGAGCTGCTTAGTGTTTAAAGCATCAGGTGAAGTAACCATGAGAGTCAAATGAGCTGCTTAGTGTTTAAATCAACAGGTGAAGTAATCTTGAGAGTCAAATGAGCTGCTTAGTGTTTAAAGCATCAGGTGAAGTAACCATGAGAGTCAAATGAGCTGCTTAGTGTTTAAATCAACAGGTGAAGTAGCCATGAGAGTCAAATGAGCTGCTTAGTGTTTAAAGCATCAGGTGAAGTAACCATGAGAGTCAAATGAGCTCCCATGTTTATTTTTCTAAGATGATGATAATATTTACAACAAACAATCGTCATAAATGTTGTTGGGAAAAATTGGAATAAGAACAACACGGATCTCGATATTTATTTGTTTATTTAGTGTTTTGGCCGGAGTATGGAAAACAAAAACAACAACAACAACAACAACAGCTTAAGACGCAACGAAAACAGTGTTATAAAAAGAGAAGATTGGTGTAGGAGAGAGAGAAGGAGAGGAGAGAGGTGTAGAGGAGAGAGACACAAGGGGAGGAGAGAGATATAAAGAGAGACTAGGGGAGGAGATGTGAGAGGAGAAGTGTGAGGGAGGAAGCGTGAGGGAGGAATCGTGAGGGAAGAAGTAGTAGTAGTCGAATGAGGGTGAGCCAAGTCCGTAGACTTGCTAGTGATAGATTAGTGTGAGGGAGGAAGCGTGAGGGAGGAAGCGTGAAGGAGGAAGCGTGAGGGGGGAAGCGTGAGGGAAGAAGTGTGAGGGAAGAAGTGTGAGGGAAGAAGCGTGAGGGAAGAAGTAGTAGTAGTTGAATGAGGGTGCGCCAAGTCCGTAGACTTGTTAGTGATAGATTAGTGTGAGGGAGGAAGCGTGAGAGAGGAAGCGTGAGGGAAGAAGTGTGAGGGAAGAAGCGTGAGGGAAGAAGTAGTAGTAGTTGAATGACGGTGC
>NW_024721507.1:0-20932 GCF_018991925.1 Homarus americanus | reverse complement strand
TGCGGTGTAAAGTATGCACCTCACATCCTACCATAGTCTGGTAATATTTATAATATCTAAGCGGCTGTCTAAGGATACGGAAACGGAAAGGTGAATGTAGATATGAAGGAGAGAGAGAGAGCGCCTTAGCTGGAGCTTGTCGGAGAGCGTCACTTTAGGGAGTTAGATGAGGGTACACAGTCGGAGGTTTGAAAGGTTATGCAATGGTGTTGCTTGCCCTGGCTTATTTCTGTTTAAGTTTCCTAGTGTTAGTATCTTCAAGCCTGGAATAGATTTACATACTTGTTGCTTCAACTGTTAAACTCTTGCGCATGGCAGCACATACAACATATATAATAATAAGATACATGGCCGCTTAAAAAAAAAAGGGGGGGCGAGGGGGAAGTTGGGGACAATACAACTTGTGAACAAAAAGAAATATTTGTACATACTAAAAAGGCAGCAGAAATTATTAACAAGATACAATGGCAAAAACAAAAACTCGTCAGCATTCGTCGAGATCCCGGGTGGCGCGTGGTCCATCACCACCACCACCAATAGGTGCCCAGCATCAGGGTGGACGACGCAGTAGATATGGTGGTTGGCGTTTCCTGTCCCGTCCTGCGGTCTGCCGCGGTGTGTCGCGTGCCTCACTTCCTCCACTTGAACTTCTGTGTAGAGCGGCAGTTCCTGACGCATTCCAGATGGATTTTTCTAGTCCCATCTGAGTTTCCTCTGTAGAGTCTCATTTTCCGTCGTGGTCCAGATGGATTTTTCTAGTCTCATCTGAGTTTCCGCCCTTCCCGGCCGGGATCAAAGCCGGTCCACTGCTTGGGGTGTCATCGCTTTGGATGGCGTGTAGGGCAGGGTCCACGGACAAGAGTTCGCCCTCCGTACGTGAGTGTCGGCGAGACCCCTGACCGTCCTGTCCCACACCCTCACAGTGGTGAATCCCTCCCTGGGTGGGCCCCCCAGGGTTTGCTTGTTTCTTCCTCTACTTGTAGTCAGATCACTTCTGTTTCGTCCCCAATGGTGTGGTAAGCACCGGCGAGGCATATCCCGGGTGGGCCGAGGTCAGCCATTACTTGTCTGGTACCTGGTGGTTCCATTCCCGGAGTGGAAGTGAGTGGGACCAGTTGACAGGTCCTGAAACGTAGGGAGCTGTCGTCTGCATCGCCACTGGGACCTCTAGTTGTTTGTTGTCTGTTGCTTGCTGCTACTGAAGTTGCAGGTCGGGGTTTCGGGATTTTATCCTGGGTTCCAAGGGGACGACCTGATTCCCTGCCTGGAGCTAGGTGCTGCGCTGGTCCTGCATGGCGTAGCTTGCTCAGGCTGATGGTACCCATAGATGTTGTCTGTCAGTATTGTGGGCTGTGAGACCGTAGCCTCGGTGCGTGTCTCGTCGTTCAGCAGGCGAGCGACGAGACACAGCCCAGTGTCTTCAACCAGATCGAGGGCCAGCATTATGCAAGCCCGTTTCTGGAGCTTGGGGCTTGCAGTGTCAACGTGAAGGCGTCACCCATTCGCCGCGGGGTTGCCCGCTGCGTGTCCCGCTCGTGTCGGGCATCCATTATGAGTCAGGATGCGTCGGTCTCAGCTCATCTGGTAGGGGGTCAGCTGCAGCTGTGGTGGTGTCATCTCCGACTTTTGTGTGGGGTCAGGGAGACCTCGCCCAGGCCCGTGAAGAGCGTTAAATGGCGTTAAACTAACGGTAAATGGCTTTAAACTAACGTTAAATGACGTTAAACTAACGTTAAATGGCGTTAAACTAACGTTAAATGGCGTTAAACTAACGGTAAATGGCGTTAAACTAACGTTAAATGGCGTTAAACTAACGTCAAATGGCGTTAAACTAACGTTAAATGACGAGAAACTAACGTTAAATGACGTTAAACTAACGCTAAATGGCGTTAAACTAACGTTAAATGGCGTTAAACTAACGTTAAATGAAGTTAAACTAACGTAAAATGGCGATAAACTAACGTTAAATGAAGTTAAACTAACGTTAAATGACGTTAAACTAACGTTAAAAGAAAAACTAACGTTAAATGAAGTTAAACTAACGTTAAATGAAGTTAAACTAACGTTAGATGACGTTAAACTAACGTTAAATGATGTTAAACTAACGTTAAGTGACGTTAAACTAACGTTAAATGATATTAAACCTTAACGTTAGTGACGTTAAACCCAATAACGTTAAATGGCGTTAAACTAACGTTAAATGGCAGTAAACTAACGTTAAATGGCGTTTAATTAAGGTTAAATGACGTTAAACTAACGTTAAATGGCGTTAAACTAACGTTAAATGACGTTAAACTAACATTAAATGACGTTTAACTAACGTTAAATGGCATTAAACTAACGTTAAATGGCGTTAAACTAACGTTAAA
The DNA here is from genome assembly GCF_018991925.1 of Homarus americanus. NCBI lineage: Eukaryota > Metazoa > Arthropoda > Malacostraca > Decapoda > Nephropidae > Homarus > Homarus americanus. The sequence goes on along the minus strand of NW_024721507.1, from coordinate 18,563 downwards.
TGGCGTTAAACTAACGTTAAATGGCGTTAAACTAACGTTAAATGGCGTTAAACTAACGTTAAATGGCGTTTAATTAACGTTAATGACGTTAAACTAACGTTAAGTGGCGTTAAACTAACGGTAAATGGCTTTAAACTAACGTTAAATGACGTTAAACTAACGTTAAATGGCGTTAAACTAACGTTAAATGGTGTTAATCTAACGTTAAATGGCGTTAAACTAACGTTAAATGGCGTTTAATTAACGTTAAATGGCGTTAAACTAACGTTAAATGGCGTTAAACTAACGTTAAATGGCGTTTAATTAAGGTTAAATGGCGTTAAAGTAACGTTAAATGGCGTTAAACTAACGTTAAATGGCGCTAAACTAACGTTAAATGGCGGTAAACTAATGTTAAATGGCGTTAAACTAACGTTAAATGACGTTAAACTAACGTTAAAAGAAAAACTAACGTTAAATGAAGTTAAACTAACGTTAAATGAAGTTAAACTAACGTTAGATGACGTTAAACTAACGTTAAATGATGTTAAACTAACGTTAAGTGACGTTAAACTAACGTTAAATGGCGTTAAACTAACGTTAAATGGCGGTAAACTAATGTTAAATGGCGTTAAACTAACGTTAAATGACGTTAAACTAACGTTAAAGAAAAACTAACGTTAAATGAAGTTAAACTAACGTTAAATGAAGTTAAACTAACGTTAGATGACGTTAAACTAACGTTAAATGATGTTAAACTAACGTTAAGTGACGTTAAACTAACGTTAAATGGCGTTAAACTAACGTTAAATGGCGTTAAACTAACGTTAAATGGAGTTAAACTAACGTTAAATGGCGTTTAATTAAGGATAAATGACGTTAAACTAACGTTAAATGGCGTTAAACTAACGTAAAATGGCGTTAAACTAACGTTAAATGGCGTTAAACTAACGTTAAATGGCGTTAAACTAACGTTAAATGGCGTTTAATTAAGGAAGGTTAAATAACGTTAAACTAACGTTAAAATGGCGTTAAACTAACGTTAAATCGCGTTAAACTAAGTGGCGTTATTGCGGTAAATAAAACTTTAAACGCGTTAAATGACGTTAAACTAACGTTAAATGGCGTTAAACTAACGTTAAATGGTGGTAATCTAACGTTAAATGGCGTTAAACTAACGTTAAATGGCATTTAAAGTAACGTTAAATGGCGTTAAACTAACGTTAAATGGCGTTAAACTAACGTAGCGTTTAATTAAGGTTAAATGGCGTTAAACTAACATTAAATGGCGCTAAACTAACGTTAAATGACGTTAAACTAACGTTAAATGACGGTTAACTAACGTTAAATGGCGTTAAACTAACGTTAAATGGCGTTTAATTAACGTTAAATGGCGTTAAACTAACGTTAAATGGCGTTAAACTAACGGTAAATGGCTTTAAACTAACGTTAAATGACGTTAAACTAACATTAAATGGCGTTAAACTAACGTTAAATACCGTTAAATTAACGTTAAATGACGTTTAACTAACGTTAAATGGCGTTAAGCTAACGTTAAATACCGTTAAATTAACGTTAAATGACGTTTAACTAACGTAAAAAGGCGTTAAGCTTACGTTAAATGGCGTTTAATTAAGGTTAAATGACGTTAAACTAACGTTAAATGGCATTAAACTAACGGTAAATGGCGTTTAATTAAGGTTAAATGACGTTAAACTAATGTTAAATGGCGTTAAACTAACGTTAAATAGCGTTAAACTAACGTTAAATAGCGTTAAACTAACGTTAAATGGCGTTTAATTAAGGTTAAATGACGTTAAACTAACGTTAAATGGCGTTAAACTAACGCAAAATGGCGTTAAACTAACGTTAAATGGCGTCAAACTAACGTTAAATGGCGTTTAATTAAGGTTAAATGACGTTAAACTAGCGTTAAATGGCGTTAAACTAACGTTAAATGGCGTTAAACTAACGTTAAATGGCGTTTAATTAAGGTTAAATGACGTTAAACTAATGTTAAATGGCGTTAAACTAACGTTAAATGGCGTTAAACTAACGTTAAATGGCGTTAAACTAACGTTAAATACCGTTAAATTAACGTTAAATGCCGTTTAACTAACGTTAAATGGCGTTAAGCTAACGTTAAATACCGTTAAATTATCGTTAAATGACGTTTAACTAACGTTAAATGGCATTAAGCTAACATTAAATGGCACGTTAAACTAACGTTAAATGGCGTTTAAGTAAGTTTAAATGACGTTAAACTAACGTTAAATAGCGTTAAACTAACGTTAAATGGCGTTAAACTAACGTTAAATGGCGTTTAAATAAGGTTAAATAACTTTAAACTAACGTTAAATGGCGTTAAACTAACGTTAAATGGCGTTAAACTAACGTTAAATGGCGTTTAATTAAGGTTAAATGACGTTAAACTAATGTTAAATGACGTTAAACTAACGTTAAATGGCGTTAAACTAACGTTAAATATCGTTAAATTAACGTTAAATGGCGTTAAACTAACGTTAAATGGCGTTTAATTAAGGTTAAATGACGTTATACTAACGTTAAATGACGTTAAACTAACGCTAAATGGTGTTAATCTAACGTTAAATGGCGTTAAACTAACGTTGAATGGCGTTAAACTAACGTTAAATGGCGTTTAATTAAGGTTAAATAACGTTAAACTAACGTTAAATGGCGTTAAACTAACGTTAAATGGCGTTAAAATAACGTTAAATGGCGTTAAAATAACGTTAAATGGCGTTAAACTAACGTTAAATGGCGTTAAACTAACGGTAAATGGCGTTAAACTAACGTTAAATCGCGTTAAACTAACGTTAAGTGGCGTTAAATTAACGGTAAATGGCTTTAAACTAACGTTAAATGACGTTAAACTAACGTTAAATGGCGTTAAACTAACGTTAAATGGTGTTAATCTAACGTTAAATGGCCTTAAACTAACGTTAAATGGCGTTAAATTAACGTTAAATGGCGTTAAACTAACGTTAAATGGCGTTAAACTAACGTTAAATGGCGTTTAATTAAGGTTAAATGGCGTTAAACTAACATTAAATGGCGCTAAACTAACGTTAAATGACGTTAAACTAACGTTAAATGACGTTTAACTAACGTTAAATGGCGTTAAACTAACGTTAAATGGCGTTTTAATTAACGTTAAATAGCGTTAAACTAACGTTAAATGGCGTTAGAAGCTAACGTTAAATGGCGTTAAACTAACGGTAAATGGCACTAAACTGCGTTAAATGGCGTTAAGCTAACATTAAATGGCGCGTTAAACTAACGTTAAATGGCGTTAAACTAACATTAAATACCGTTAAATTAACGTTAAATGACGTTTAACTAACGTTAAATGGCGTTAAGCTAACGGTAAAGCCCGTTAAATTAACGTTAAATGACGTTTACGCTAACGTAAATGGCGTTAAGCTAACGTTAAGCGTTTAGTGGGTTAAATGACGTTAAACTAACGTTAAATGGCGTTTAATTAAGGTTAAATAACGTTAAACTAATGTTAAATGGCGTTAAACTAACGTTAAATGGCGTTAAACTAACGTTAAATGGCGTTAAACTAACGTTAAATGGCGTTAAACTAACGGTAAATGGCTTTAAACTAACGTTAAATGGCGTTAAACTAACGTTAAATGGCGTTAAACTAACGTTAAATACCGTTAAATTAACGTTAAATGCCGTTTAACTAACGTTAAATGGCGTTAAGCTAACGTTAAATACCGTTAAATTATCGTTAAATGACGTTTAACTAACGTTAAATGGCATTAAGCTAACGTTAAATGGCGTTAAACTAACGTTAAATGGCGTTTAATTAAGTTTAAATGACGTTAAACTAACGTTAAATGGCGTTAAACTAGCGTAAAATGGCGTTAAACTAACGTTAAATGCCGTTAAACTAACGTTAAATGGCGTTAAACTAACGTTAAATGGCGTTTAAATAAGGTTAAATAACTTTAAACTAACGTTAAATGGCGTTAAACTAACGTTAAATGGCGTTAAACTAACGTTAAATGGCGTTTTATTAAGGTTAAATGACGTTAAACTAATGTTAAATGACGTTAAACTAACGTTAAATGGCGTTAAAATAACGTTAAATGGCGTTAAACTAACGTTAAATGGCGTTAAACTAACGGTAAATGGCTTTAAACTAACGTTAAATGGCGTTAAACTAACGTTAAATGGCGTTTAATTAAGGTTAAATGACGTTAAACTAATGTTAAATGACGTTAAACTAACGTTAAATGGCGCTAAACTAACGTTAAATGGCGTTAAATTAACGTTAAATGGCGTTAAACTAACGTTAAATGGCGTTTAATTAAGTTTAAATGACGTTATACTAACGTTAAATGACGTTAAACTAACGCTAAATGGTGTTAATCTAACGTTAAATGGCGTTAGACTAACGTTGAATGGCGTTAAACTAACGTTAAATGGCGTTTAATTAAGGTTAAATAACGTTAAACTAAGGTTAAATGGCGTTAAACTAACGTTAAATGGCGTTAAACTAACGTTAAATGGCGTTAAAATATCGTTAAATGGCGTTAAACTAACGTTAAATGGCGTTAAACTAACGGTAAATGGCTTTAAACTAACGTTAAATGACGTTAAACTAACGTTAAATGGCGTTTAATTAAGGTTAAATAACGTTTAACTAACGTTAAATGGCGTTAAACTAACGTTAAATGGCGTTAAACTAACGTTAAATGGCGTTAAAATAACGTTAAATGGCGTTAAAATAACGTTAAATGGCGTTAAACTAACGTTAAATGGCGTTAAACTAACGATAAATGACGTTATACTAACGTTAAATGACATTAAACTAAAGCTAAATGGTGTTAATCTAAAGTTAAATAGCGTTAAACTAACGTTAAATGGCGTTAAATTAACGTTAAATGACGTTAAACTAACGTTAAATGGCGTTAAACTAACGTTAAATACCGTTAAATTAACGTTAAATGACGTTTAACTAACGTTAAATGGCGTTAAGCTAACGTTAAATGGCGTTAAACTGACGTTAAATGGCGTTTAATTAAGGTTAAATGACGTTAAACAAATATTAAATGGCGTTAAACTAACGTTAAATGATGTTAAATGGCGTTTAATTAAGGTTAAATGACGTTAAACTAACGTTAAATGGCGTTAAACTAACGTAAAATGGCGTTAAACTAACGTTAAATGGCGTTAAACTAACGTTAAATGGCGTTAAACTAACGTTATATGGCGTTAAACTACCGTTAAATGGCGTTTAATTAAGGTTAAATAACGTTAAACTAACGTTAAATGGCGTTAAACTAACGTTAAATGGCGTTTAATTAAGGTTAAATGACGTTAAACTAATGTTAAATGACGTTAAACTAACGTTAAATGACGTTTAACTAACGTTAAATGGCGTTAAGCTAACGTTAAATGGCGTTAAACTGACGTTAAGTGGCGTTTAATTAAGGTTAAATGACGTTAAACTAACGTTAAATGGCTTAAACTAACGGTAAATGGCGTTTAATTAAGGATAAATGACGTTAAACTAATGTTAAATGGCGTTAAACTTACGTTAAATGGCGTTAAACTAACGTTAAATGGCGTTAAACTAACGTTAAATGGCGTTAAACTAACGTTAAATGGCGTTAAACTAACGTAAAATGGCGTTAAACTAACGTTAAATGACGTTAAACTAACGTTAGATGACGTTAAACTAACATTAGATGACGTTAAACTAACGTTAAATGTCGTTAAACTAACGTTAATTGATTTTAAGCTAACGTTAAATGACGTTAAACTAACGTTAAATGGCGTTTAATTAAGGTTAAATGACGTAAAACTAACGTTAAATGGCGTTAAAGTAACGTTAAATAGCGTTAAAGTAACGTTAAATAGCGTTAAACTAACGTCAAATACCGTTAAATTAACGTTAAATGACGTTTAACTAACGTTAAATGGCGTTAAGCTAACGTTAAATGGCGTTAAACTGACGTTAAATGGCGTTTAATTAAGGTTAATTGACGTTAAACTAACGTTAAATGGCATTAAACTAACGGTAAATGGCGTTAAACTAACGTTAAATGGCGTCAAACTAACGTTAAATGGCGTTAATCTAACGTTAAATGACGTTAAACTAACATTAAATGACGTTTAAACAACGTTAAATGGCGTTAAACTAACGTTAAATGACGTTAAACTAACGTTAAATGGCGTTTAATTAAGGTTAAATGGCGTTAAACTAACGTTAAATGGCGTTTAATTAAGGTTAAATGACGTTAAACTAACGTTAAATGGCGTTAAACTAGCGTTATATGGCATTAAACTAACGTTAAATGGCGTTAAACTAACGTTAAATGGCGTTAAACTAACGATAAATATTTAAATAACGTTAAATGTCGTTAAACTAACGTTAATCAGCGTTAAACTAACGTTAAATGAGTGGTAATCTAACGTTAAATGGCGTTAAATTAACGTTAAATGACGTTAAACTAACGTTAAATGGCGTTAAACTAACGCTAAATACCGTTAAATTAACGTTAAATGACGTTTAACTAACGTTAAATGGCGATAAGCTAACGTTAAATGGCGTTAAACTGACGTTAAATGGCGTTTAATTAAGGTTAAATGTCGTTAAACTAACGTTAAATGCCGTTAAACTAACGTTAAATGGCGTTAAACTAACGTTAAATGACGTTAAACTAACGTTAAATAGCGTTTAATTAAGGTTAAATGATGGTAAACTAACGTTAAATGGCGTTAAACTAACGTTAAATGGCGTTAAACTAACGTTAAATGGCGTTAAACTAACGTTAAATAGCGTTAAACTAACGTTAAATAGCGTTAAATTAACGTTAAATGACGTTTAACTAACGTTAAATGGCGTTAAACTAACGTAAAATGGCGTTAAACCAACGTTAAATGGCGTTAAACTAACGTTAAATTGCGTTAAATTTACGTTCAATGACGTTAAACTAACGTTAAATTGCGTTAAACTAACGCTAAATACCGTTAAATTAACGTTAAATGACGTTAAATAACGTTAATTGGCATTAAACTAACGTTAATTGGTAAACTAACACAAATAGCGTTTTAATTAAGGTAAAATAACGTTAAACCTTAACGTTAAAAATGGCGTTAAACTAACGTTAAATGGCGTTAAACTAACGTTAAATGGCGTTAAACTAACGTTAAATGGCGTTAAACTAACGTTAAATGGCATTAAACTAACGTTAAATGGCATTAAACTAACGTTAAATGGCATTAAACTAACGGTAAATGGCGTTAAACTAACGTTAAATGGCGTTAAACTAACGTTAAATGGCGTTAAACTAACGTTGAATGGCGTTTAAATAAGGTTAAATGACGTTAAATTAACGTTAAATGACGTTAAACTAACGTTAAATGGCGTTAAACTAACGTTAAATACCGTTAAATTAACGTTAAATGACGTTTAACTAACGTTAAATGGCGTTAAGCTAACGTTAAATGGCGTTAAACTGACGTTAAATGGCGTTAAATTAAGGTTAAATGACGTTAAACTAATATTAAATGGCGTTAAACTAACGTTAAATGGCGTTAATGGCGTTTAATTAGGTTAAATGACGTTGTTAACGTTAAATGACGTTTAATTAAGGTTAAATGACGTTAAACTAACGTTAAATGGCGTTAAACTAACGTTAAATGGCGTTAAACTAACGTTATATGGCGTTTAATTAACGTTAAATGAAGTTAAATGAAGTTAAACTAACGTTAAATAGCGTTAAATTAACTTTAAATGACGTTTAACTAACGTAAAATGGCGTTAAACTAACGTTAATTGATTTTAAGCTAACGTTAAATGACGTTAAACTAACGTTAAATGGCGTTTAATTAAGGTTAAATGACGTTAAACTAACGTTAAATGGCATTAAACTAACGTTAAATGGCGTTTAATTAAGGTTAAATGACGTTAAACTAATGTTAAATGGCGTTAAACTAACGTTAAATGGCGTTTAATTAAGGTTAAATAACGTTAAACTAGCGTTAAATGGCGTTAAACTAGCGTTAAATGGCGTTAAACTAACGTTAAATGACGTTAAACTAACGTTAAATGACGTTAAACTAACGTTAAATGGCGTTAAACTAACGTTAAATGGCGTTAAACTAACGTTAAATGGCGTTTAATTAAGGTTAAACTAACGTTAAATGGCGTTAAACTAACGTTATATGGCGTTAAACTAACGTTAAATGGCGTTAAACTAACGTTAAATGGCGTTAAACTAACGGTAAATGGCTTTAAACTAACGTTAAATGTCGTTAAACTAACGTTAAATGGCGTTAAACTAACGTTAAATGGTGTTAATCTAACGTTAAATGGCGTTAAATTAACGTTAAATGACGTTAAACTAACGTTAAATGGCGTTAAATACCGTTAAATTAACGTTAAATGACGTTTAACTAACGTTAAATGGCGATAAGCTAACGTTAAATGGCGTTAAACTGACGTTAAATGGCGTTTAATTAAGGTTAAATGTCGTTAAACTAACGTTAAATGCCGTTAAACTAACGTTAAATGGCGTTAAACTAACGTTAAATGACGTTAAACTAACGTTAAATAGCGTTTAATTAAGGTTAAATGATGGTAAACTAACGTTAAATGGCGTTAAACTAACGTTAAATGGCGTTAAACTAACGTTAAATGGCGTTAAATTAAAGTTAAATGAAGTTAAACTAACGTTAAATGGCGTTAAACTAACGTTAAATGGCGTTAAATTAGCGTTAAATGAAGTTAAACTAACGTTAAACGGCGTTAAACTAACGTTAATAGCGTTAAATTAACGTTAAATGGCGTTAAACTAACGTTAAATGGCGTTAAACTAACGTTAATTGGCATTAAAGTAACGTTAAATGGCGTTAAACTAACGTTAATTGGCGTTAAACTAACGTTAATTGGCGTTAAACTAACGTTAAATGGCGTTTAATTAAGGTTAAATAACGTTAAACTAGCGTTAAATGGCGTTAAACGCTTAACGTTAAATAGCGTTAAACTAACGTGACTGGCGTTAAACTAACGTTAAATAGCGTTAAACTAACGTTAAATGGCATTAAACTAACGTTAAATGGCATTAAACTAACGGTAACCAGGCGTTAAACTAACGTTAAATGGCGTTAAACTAACGTTAGATGGCGTTTAAATAAGGTTAAATGACGTTAAATCCAACGTTAAATGTCGTTAAACTAACGTTAAATGGCGTTAAACTAACGTTAAAATGACGCTAAACTAACGTTAAATGGCGTTTAATTAACGTTAAATGGCGTTAAACTAACGTTAAATGGCGTTAAACTAACGTTAAATGGCGTTTTATTAAGGTTAAATGACGTTAAACTAATGTTAAATGACGTTAAACTAACGTTAAATGGCGTTAAAATAACGTTAAATGGCGTTAAACTAACGTTAAATGGCGTTAAACTAACGGTAAATGGCTTTAAACTAACGTTAAATGGCGTTAAACTAACGTTAAATGGCGTTTAATTAAGGTTAAATGACGTTAAACTAATGTTAAATGACGTTAAACTAACGTTAAATGGCGCTAAACTAACGTTAAATGGCGTTAAATTAACGTTAAATGGCGTTAAACTAACGTTAAATGGCGTTTAATTAAGTTTAAATGACGTTATACTAACGTTAAATGACGTTAAACTAACGCTAAATGGTGTTAATCTAACGTTAAATGGCGTTAGACTAACGTTGAATGGCGTTAAACTAACGTTAAATGGCGTTTAATTAAGGTTAAATAACGTTAAACTAAGGTTAAATGGCGTTAAACTAACGTTAAATGGCGTTAAACTAACGTTAAATGGCGTTAAATTAAGGTTAAACTAACGTTAAATGGCGTTAAACTAACGTTATATGGCGTTAAACTAACGTTAAATGGCGTTAAACTAACGTTAAATGGCGTTAAACTAACGGTAAATGGCTTTAAACTAACGTTAAATGTCGTTAAACTAACGTTAAATGTCGTTAAACTAACGTTAAATAGCGTTAAACTAACGTTAAATGGTGTTAATCTAACGTTAAATGGCGTTAAATTAACGTTAAATGACGTTAAACTAACGTTAAATGGCGTTAAACTAACGCTAAATACCGTTAAATTAACGTTAAATGACGTTTAACTAACGTTAAATGGCGATAAGCTAACGTTAAATGGCGTTAAACTGACGTTAAATGGCGTTTAATTAAGGTTAAATGTCGTTAAACTAACGTTAAATGGTGGCGTTAAACTAACGTTAAATGTTAAACTAACGTTAAATGGCGTTTAATTAGGTTAACTGACGTTAAACTAACGCAAATGGCGTTAAACTAACGTTAAATGGCGTTAAACCAACGTTAAATGGCGTTAAACTAAGGTTAAATGACGTTAAACTAACGTTAAATGGCGTTAAACTAACGCTAAATGGCGTTAAACGAACGTTAAATGGCGTTAAACTAACGTTAAATGGCGTTAAACTAACGTTATATGGCGTTAAACTAACGTTAAATGGCGTTAAACTAACGTTAAATGGCGTTAAACTAACGTTAAATTGCGTTAAACTAACGTTGTTTTGGCGTTAAACTAACGTTAAATGGCGTTTAATTAAGGTTAAATAACGTTAAACTAACGTTAAATGGTGTTAAACTAACGTTAAATGGCGTTTAATTAAGGTTAAATAACGTTAAACTAACGTTAAATGGCGTTAAACTAACGTTAAATGGCGTTTAATTAAGGTCAAATGACGTTAAACTAATGTTAAATGACGTTAAACTAACGTTAAATGGCGTTAAACTAACGTTAAATGGCGTTAAACTAACGTTAAATGGCGTTAAACTAACGGTAAATGGATTTAAACTAACGATAAATGACGTTAAACTAACATAAATTGGCGTTAAACTAACGTTAAATACCGTTAAATTAACGTTAAATGACGTTTAACTAACGTTAAATGGCGTTAAGCTAACGTTAAATGGCGTTAAACTGACGTTAAATGGCGTTTAATTAAGGTTAAATGACGTTAAACTAACGTTAAATGACATTAAACTAACGGTAAATGGCGTTTAATTAAGGTTAAATGACGTTAAAGTAATGTTAAATGGCGTTAAACTAACGTTAAATGGCGTTAAACTAACGTTAAATGGCGTTAAACTAACGTTAAATGGCGTTTAATTAATGTTAAATGACGTTAAACTAACGTTAAATGGCGTTAAACCAGTCTTAAATGGCGTTAAACTATCGTTAAATGGCGTTAAACTAACGTTAAATGGCGTTAAACTAACGTGTTAAATGGCGTTAAAATTAACGTTAAATGGCGTTAAAATCCAACGTTAAATGGCGTTAAACTAACGTTAAATGGCGTTTAATTAAGGTTAAATAAAGTTAAACTAACGTTAAATGGCGTTAAACTAACGTTAAATGGTGTTAAACTAACGTTAAATGGCGTTTAATTAAGGTTAAATGGCGTTTAATTCAGGTTAAATGACGTTAAACTAACGTTAAATGGCGTTAAACTAACGTTAAATGGCGTTAAACTAACGTTAAATGGTGTTAAACTAACGTTAAATGGCGTTAAACTAACGCTAAATGGCGTTAAACTAACGCGAGTTTTGGCGTTAAAATCAACGTTAGCCCATCGCCAAGAACTAACGATAAAATGACGCGGGCATTCCGAACGTTAAATGACGTTAAATTAACGCTAATGGTGCTGAATTCTAACGTTAAATGGCGTTAAACTAGTCGTTAAATGGCGTTAAATTAACGTTAAATGACGTTAAACTAACGTTAAATGGCGTTTAAGTAAGGTTAAATAACGTTAAACTAACGTTAAATGGCGTTAAACTAACGTTAAATGGCGTTTAATTAAGGTTAAATGACGTTAAACTAATGTTAAATGACGTTAAACTAATGTTAAATGACGTTAAACTAACGTTAAATGGCGTTAAACTAACGTTAAATGGCGTTAAACTAACGTTAAATGGCGTTAAACTAACGGTAAATAGCTTTAAACTAACGTTAAATGACGTTAAACTAACGTTAAATGGCGTTAAACTAACGTTAAATGGTGTTAATCTAACGTTAAATGACGTTAAACTAACGTTAAATGGCGTTAAACTAAAGTTAAATGGCATTAAACTAACGTTAAATGGCGTTTAATTAAAGTTAAATAACGTTAAAGTAGCGTTAAATGGCGTTTAATTAAGGTTAAATGACGTTAAACTAATGTTAAATGACGTTAAACTAACGTTAAATACCGTTAAATTAACGTTAAATGACGTTTAACTAACGTTAAATGACGTTAAACTAACGTTAAATGGCGTTAAACTAACGTAAAATGGCGTTAAACTAACGTTAAATGGCGTTAAACTAACGTTAAATGGCGTTTAATTAAGGTTAAATGACGTTAAACTAATGTTAAATGACGTTAAACTAACGTTAAATGGCGTTAAACTAAAGTTAAATGGCGTTAAACTAACGTTAAATGGCGTTTAATTAAGGTTAAATAACGTTAAACTAACGTTAAATGGCGTTAAACTAACGTTAAATGGCGTTTAATTAAGGTTAAATGACGTTAAACTAATGTTAAATGACGTTAAACTAACGTTAAATGGCGTTAAACTAACGTTAAATACCGTTAAAATAACGTTAAATGACGTTTAACTAACGTTAAATGGCGTTAAGCTAACGTTAAATGGCGTTAAACTAATGTTAAATGGCGTTAAACTAACGTTAGATGACGTTAAACTAACGTTAGATGGCGTTAAACTAACGTTAAATGGCGTTAAACTAACGTTAAATACCGTTAAAATAACGTTAAATGACGTTTAACTAACGTTAAATGGCGTTAAACTAACGTTAAATGACGTTAAACTAACGTTAAATGGCTTTAAACTAACGTTAAATGACGTTAAACTAACGTTAGATGGCGTTAAACTAATGTTAAATGGCGTTAAACTAACGTTAAATGACGTTTAACTAACGTTAAATGGTGTTAAACAAACGTTAAAATGCGTTAAACTAACGTTAAATGGCGTTTAATTAAGGTTAAATAACGTTAAACTAACGTTAAATGGCGTTAAACTAACGTTAAATGGCGTTTAATTAAGGTTAAATGACGTTAAACTGATGTTAAATGACGTTAAACTAACGTTAAATGGCGATAAACTAACGTTAAATGGCGTTAAACTAACGGTAAATGGCTTTAAACTAACGTTAAATGACGTTAAACTAACGTTAGATGCTAAAACTAATGTTAAATGGCGTTAAAACTAACGTTAAATGACGTTAACTAAATGTTACAAATGGCGTTAAAACAAACGTTAAATGCGCAAAACTAACGTTAAATGGCGTTTAATTAAGGTTAAATAACGTTAAACTAACGTTAAATGGCGTTAACCAACGTTAAATGGCGTTTAATTACAAGCTAAAATGACGTTAAACTGATGTTAAATGACGTTAAACTAACGTTAAATGGCGATAAAATAACGTTAAATGGCGTTAAACTAACGGTAAATGGCTTAAACTAACGTTAAATGACGCTAAACTAACGGTAATGGCTTTAAAACTAACGTTAAATGACGTTAAACTCACGTTAAATGGCGTTAAACTAACGTTAAATGGCGTTAAACTAAATGCCGGAAGTGTTAAACTAACGTTAAATGGCGTTAAACTAACGTTAAATGGCGTTAAACTAACGTTAAATAAAGTTAAACTAACGTTAAATGGCGTTTAATTAAGGTTAAGTGACGTTAAACTAATGTTAAATGGCGTTAAACTAACGTTAAATGGCGTTAAACTAACGTTAAATGGCGTTTAATTAAGGTTAAATAAAGTTAAACTAACGTTAAATGGCGTTAAACTAACGTTAAATGACGTTAAACAAACGGTAAATGACGATAAATTAACATTAAATGACGTTAAACTGACGTTAAATGACGTTAAACTAACATTAAATGACGTTATATTAAGGTTAAATGACGATAAACTAACGTTAAATGGCGTTAAACTAACGTTAAATGGCGTTAAACTAACGTTAACTGGCGTTAAATTAAGGTTAAATGACTTTAAACTAACGTTAAATGGCGTTAAACTAACGTTAAATGGCGTTTAATTAAGGTTAAATGACGTTAAACTAACGTTAAATGGCGTTAAACTAACGTTAAATGGCGTTAAACTAACGTTAAATGACGTTAAATTAACGTTAAATGGCGTTTAATTAAGGTTAAATAACGTTTAACTAACGTTAAATGGCGTTAAACTAACGTTAAATGGCGTTAAACTAACGTTAAATGGCGTTAAAATAACGTTAAATGGCGTTAAAATAACGTTAAATGGCGTTAAACTAACGTTAAATGGCGTTAAACTAACGATAAATTACGTTATACTAACGTTAAATGACATTAAACTAAAGCTAAATGGTGTTAATCTAAAGTTAAATGGCGTTAAACTAACGTTAAATGGCGTTAAATTAACGTTAAATGACGTTAAACTAACGTTAAATGGCGTTAAACTAACGTTAAATACCGTTAAATTAACGTTAAATGACGTTTAACTAACGTTAAATGGCGTTAAGCTAACGTTAAATGGCGTTAAACTGACGTTAAATGGCGTTTAATTAAGGTTAAATGACGTTAAACTAATGTTAAATGGCGTTAAACTAACGTTAAATGGCGTTAAATGGCGTTTAATTAAGGTTAAATGACGTTAAACTAATTTTAAATGGCGTTAAACTAACGTAAAATGGCGTTAAACTAACGTTAAATGGCGTTAAACTAACGTTAAATGGCGTTAAACTACCGTTAAATGGCGTTTAATTAAGGTTAAATAACGTTAAACTAACGTTAAATGGCGTTAAAGTAACGTTAAATGGCGTTAAACTAACGTTAAATAGCGTTTAATTAAGGTTAAATGACGTTAAACTAATGTTAAATAACGTTAAACTAACGTTAAATGACGTTTAACTAACGTTAAATGGCGTTAAGCTAACGTTAAATGGCGTTAAACTGACGTTAAGTGGCGTTTAATTAAGGTTAAATGACGTTAAACTAACGTTAAATGGCATTAAACTAACGGTAAATGGCGTTTAATTAAGGCTAAATGACGTTAAACTAGTGTTAAATGGCGTTAAACTAACGTTAAATGGCGTTAAACTAACGTTAAATGGCGTTTAATTAAGGTTAAATGACGTTAAACTAACGTTAAATGGCGTTAAACTAACGTTAAATGGAGTTAAACTAACGTTAAATATCGTTAAATTAACGTTAAATGCCGTTTAACTAACGTTAAATGGCGTTAAGCTAACGTTAAATACCGTTAAATTATCGTTAAATGACGTTTAACTAACGTTAAATGGCGTTAAGCTAACGTTAAATGGCGTTAAACTGACGTTAAATGGCGTTTAGTTAAGGTTAAATGACGATAAACTAACGTTAAATGGCATTAAACTAACGGTAAATGGTGTTTAATTAAGGTTAAATGACGTTAAACTAATGTTAAATGGAGTTAAACTAACGTTAAATGGCGTTAAACAAACGTTAAATGGCGTTAAACAAACGTTAAATGGCGTTAAACTAACGTTAAATGACGTTAAACTAACGTTAAATGGCGTTAAACTAACGTTAAATTGCGTTAAACTAACGATAAATGGCGTTAAACTAACGTTAAATGACGTTAAACCAATGTTAAATGACGTTAAACTAACGTTAAATGGCGTTAAACTAATGTTAAATGACGTTAAACTAATGTTAAATGGCGTTAAACTAACGTTAAAAGGCGTTAAACTAACGTTAAATGGCGTTTAATTAAGGTTAAAATGGTGTTAAACTTTACGTTAAATAACGTTAAACTAACGTTAAACGGCGTTAAACTAACGTTAAATGGCGTTAAACTAACGTTAAATGGCGTTAAACTAACGTTAAATGGCGTTAAACTAACGTTAAATGCCGTTAAACTAACGTTAAATGGCGTTTAATTAAGGTTAAATATCGTTAAACTAATGTTAAATGGCGTTAAACTAACGTTAAATGGCGTTTAATTAATGTTAAATGACGTTAAACTAATGTTAAATGACGTTAAACTAACGTTAAATGGTGGCGTTAAACTAACGTTAAATGGCGTTAAACTAACGTTAAATGGCGTTAAACTATCGTTAAATGGCGTTTAATTAAGGTTAAATAACGTTAAACTAACGTTAAATGGCGTTAAACTAACGTTAAATGGTGTAAAACTAACGTTAAATGGCGTTAAACTAACGTTAAATGGCGTTAAACTAATGTTAAATGGCGTTAAACTAACGTTAAATGGCGTTAATCTAACGTTAAATGGCGTTAAACTAACGTTAAATGGCGTTAAACTAACGTTAAATGGCGTTAAACTAACGTTAAATGACGTTAAATTAACGTTAAATGAAGTTAAACTAACGTTAAATGAAGTTAAACTACCGTTAAATAGCGTTAAATGACGTTTAACTAACGTTAAATGGCGTTAAACTAACGTTAAATGGCGTTTAATTAAGGTTAAATGACGCTAAACTAACGTTAAATGGCGTTAAACCAACGTTAAATGGCGTTAATTAAGGTTAAATGACGTTTAATTATGCTAAATAAACGTTAAACCAACGTTAAATGGCGTTAACCAACGTTAATGGCGTTTAATTAAGGTTAAATCAGACGCTAAAACTAATGTTAAATGACGTTAAACCACGTTAAATGGCGTTTAACTAACGTTAACACCGTTAAAATAACGTTAAATGACGCTTAACTAACGTTAAATGGCGTTAGGCTAACGTTAAATGGCGTTAAAACTAATGTTAATGGCGCAACCAACGTTAGATGACGTTAAACCAACGTTATGGGCGTTAAACTAATTAAATGGCGTTAACCAATCGTTAAATACCGTTGCAAATAACGTTAAATGACGCTTAACTAACGTTAAATGGCGTTAAACTAACGTTAAATGACGTTAAACTAACGTTAATGGCTTTAAACTAACGTTAAATGACGTTAAACTAACGTTAGATGGCGTTAAACTAATGTTAAAATGGCGTTAAACTAACGTTAAATGACGTTTAACTAACGTTAAATGGCGTTAAACAAACGTTAAAATGCGTTAAACTAACGTTAAATGGCGTTTAATTAAGGTTAAATAACGTTAAACTAACGTTAAATGGCGTTAAACTAACGTTAAATGGCGTTTAATTAAGGTTAAATGACGTTAAACTGATGTTAAATGACGTTAAACTAACGTTAAATGGCGATAAACTAACGTTAAATGGCGTTAAACTAACGGTAAATGGCTTTAAACTAACGTTAAATGACGTTAAACTAACGTTAGATGGCGTTAAACTAATGTTAAATGGCGTTAAACTAACGTTAAATGACGTTTAACTAACGTTAAATGGCGTTAAACAAACGTTAAAATGCGTTAAACTAACGTTAAATGGCGTTTAATTAAGGTTAAATAACGTTAAACTAACGTTAAATGGCGTTAAACTAACGTTAAATGGCGTTTAATTAAGGTTAAATGACGTTAAACTGATGTTAAATGACGTTAAACTAACGTTAAATGGCGATAAAATAACGTTAAATGGCGTTAAACTAACGGTAAATGGCTTTAAACTAACGTTAAATGACGTTAAACTAACGGTAAATGGCTTTAAACTAACGTTAAATGACGTTAAACTCACGTTAAATGGCGTTAAACTAACGTTAAATGGCGTTAAACTAACGTTAAATGGCGTTAAACTAACGTTAAATGGCGTTAAATTAAGGTTAAATGGCGGTAAACTAACGTTAAATGACGTTAAACTAACGTTAAATGGCGTTTAATTAACGTTAAATGAAGTTAAACTAACGTTAAATGAAGTTAAACTAACGTTAAATAGCAATAAATTAACGTTAAATGACGTTTAACTAACGTTAAATGAAGTTAAACTAACGTTAAATAGCGATAAATTAACGTTAAATGACGTTAAACAAACGGTAAATAACGATAAACTAACATTAAATGACGTTAAACTGACGTTAAATGACCTTAAACTAACATTAAATGACGTTTAACTAACGTTAAATGGCGTTAAACTAACGTTAAATGGCGTTAAACTAACGTTAAATGGCGTTAAATTAAGGTTAAATGACGTTAAACTAACGTTAAATGGCGTTAAACTAACGTTAAATGGCGTTTAATTAAGGTTAAATGACGTTAACTAACGTTAAATGGCGTTAAACTAACGTTAAATGGCGTTAAACTAACGTTAAATGGCATTTAATTAACGTTAAATGAAGTTAAACTAATGTTAAATAGCGTTAAATTAACGTTAAATGACGTTTAACTAACGTTAAATGGCGTTAAACTAACGCTAAATGGCGTTTAATTAAGGTTAAATGACGTTAAACTAATGTTAAATGGCGTTAAACTAACGTTAAATGACGTTAAACTAACGTTAAATGCCGTTAAACTAACGTTAAATGGCGTTTAATTAAGGTTAAATGACGTTAAACTAACGTTAAATGGCATTAAACTAACGTTAAATGGCGTTAAACTAACGTTAAATGGCGTTAAACTAACGTTAAATGG
>NW_024721506.1:0-21359 GCF_018991925.1 Homarus americanus | reverse complement strand
GGACAACAGATTTCAATATCGATTATATTTCATTTCAATTATATAACCCACAATCATATTTTATGGTGATATACTATAGTAACCATACTACAGTATTTTCACTATACTATAACTTATAATCAATATTTATCAAGTCTGTATATGGCAAATGTAATGTACAGTCTTGTTCAAGATTCTTCGAACACTGCTGGAGACAGCTGGCAACTCAAGGCCGTTACTATAGTACGTAGAATAATAAAATACGAAACAACAAAGCCTAGCCAGTACATTAAGCACCGGGGAACTAAGTAACCAATCACCGATAACTTTTATATTTATTCACAATTTTTACTACGTACTATAGTAAACAAACGGCCTTGAGTTGCCAGGTGTCTCTAGCAGTGTTCGAAGAATCTTGAACAAGACTATACATAAAACTTCTGTATCAGTATATTAAAAGTCTGTAATTTCTTATGTTTCCATTACAGTTTTTCGGAATAATAAATACTGTATTGTGATTATATTTCAGATTAATAATAAAGTGTACAGTAGGTGAAATTATGTAATTAAGCAATATGTAGTGATGTCTTCAACCCACACACACACACACACAGATACACACACACACACACACTATTCGTCATATTCTCCACCAAACATTCCTTATGGACGAAAGCCTCTGACTCCCACCATTTCTCTCCTCTGTCTCTTCCCGGAATTGCACAGCTCAAAGAGGATAATATTCCTGATTAATTAATAGACGTTACCTGGAAATCCCAAACATATATTTCGTTGATAATCTGCTTTAGAAATGTTGCTATGTTGGCAGTGATGGTTGTTGTTAAACAGAGAAGTTGACGACTAACAAGGAAGAGAATTGTTCTATACGCTGAAGGTTAGGCACCCCGGGTTATTTAACATGATGATGTGCTACCTGGTTAGGTTAGGTTAGGCTAGGGTAGGCTAGGTGAGCTTAAATCTGGTTTGGTTACGTTATATTAGATGTCGTAGGGTTACATCTAGTTAGGTTAGTGCAATGACCGTAATAATTATTTTGGGAAGGTCAACTATTTTTGTTTTGTGACTGAATGCAATATTTTTGTTTTTAAATTAAGAAATAAAGTAGGTAAATTCTTGGTTAGTGTTTCACTCTTCCTTCCATTCTCAATTAAATTAATGAAAAACACTAACTCACAGTGCCTGGATTGCTCTGCCAGCTACCTAAAGAACACTACACAAACTGCCCTTGGGTCTGGTGGCAGAAACTTTAAGACGTAAGTTAAATACCCCTAGTACATACCCACAGTGCTAACAAAATGTCACCTGGTGGCCTCCAGGGACCTTCCCAGGGGTGGCGTCGCCCCCGAGGTCCCTCCCAGGGACGGCGCCCCCAGGGACCCTACCAAGGGCGGTGGCGACCCCAGGAACTCTCTCAGAAACAGTGGTACCCCCAGGGCTTCTTCCAGAGGCAGCCTCGCCCCCAGGGACAGTGTCGCGGCGCCTCCCAGGGACCCTACCAAGGGTCCCCATGGGTCCTATGGCATGCTTGTTCGTTGCTTCATATATATTACATGCTTCCAGTAGTCCCTTACTGAACTATGACTGGTGGACTATTCTTTTAACCCGCCAAATTACAGCCAATAGGAGAAGAGAGCAGTCAGTCAACACAACACCACAACTTAAGTTTTCCTGTTGGATATTATTCTCTGCTACCTTCTACAGAATGCGATGATACTGGAAATGTGATGGGCGATGTATTTATTTAACTCAGCATCTCCCAGAGTTCTAAATTGCACAAAAACTATTGCACCCAGAAGCCCTCTCAGGGACGGTGGTGCCTCAGGGACCCTTACAGGGGCTGTGGCGCCCCCAGGGACCCTCCCAAAGGTAGCGGTGCCCCCCAGAGACTTTCTCAGCGGCGGCAGCGCCCCTAGAGGTCCTTGCAGGAATGGTGACGTCCCCAGGGACCCTTTCAGAGACGCCGGGTTCTCCAGGTACCCTCCCAGGAGCGGCTACGCCCCCATTAACCTCCCAGTGATGGCGACGCTCCCAAGGACCCTCTCAGGGAAGGTGGTGGCCCCAGGGACCCTCTCAGGGAACTCGCGCCAAGATAGCCTCCCAGGAGCGGCGGCGAACCCAGCGGCCCTTCCAGGAACTACGGCGCATCAAGGGACCTTCTCAGGGAGGGTGGAGCCCCCATGGCTCCCTCCCAGGGTCGGCAACATCACCAGGGATTACCCAGGGACACTCCTAAGGGTGGCAGGATCCCCAGAGTCTTTCCCAGGGGGCGTCGGCTCCCCCATAGACACTCCCAGGGACAGTGGCGCCCCCAAAAACTATCCCAGGAATGATGGCGTTCCTAGGGGCCCACTCAGGGACGGCAGCGCTCCCAGGGACTCTCCCAGACGCGGTGGCGCCACCATGGACACTTTCAGGTACAGCAGCGCCCCCAGGAACTTATGTTTTCCTGTTGGATATTATTCTCTGCTACCTTCTTCAGAATGCGATGATACTGGAAATGTTATGGGCCGTGTATTTATTTAAAGTTGCATCTCCCAGAGTTCTAAATAGCGCAAAAACTACTGCACTCAGGGGACCTACAGGTCTGGTTCTCCCAGAGGATCTCTTATGGAGGGGCGGCGCCCCAGGTACCCTCACAGGGGTAATGGCTCCCCCAAGAAACATCCCAGAGGTGGTGACGTTCTTAGGAGCGCTCTCAGGAGCGGCGGTGCAGCCAGGGAACCTTCCATAAGCAGTGGCGCCCATATGGACACTCCCAGCGACAACGGCTCCCCCAGGGACCCTCGCAGTGCCCCTGCAGCACCCCCAAGGACCCTCCTACAAACGGCGGCACCCCCAGGGACCCTCCTTGTGACGAAGCCCCCCCGCAGACCCTACCAAGGATCCCAAGGGACTCTATGGCATACTTGTTCGTTGTTTCGTATATATTACATAATTCCAGCAGTCCCTTACTGAACCATGATTGGTGGACTATTCTTTTAACCCACAAAATTACAGTCAATACGAGAAGAGAGCAGTCAGTCAGCACAACACCTCAACTTATGTTTTCCTGTTGGATATACTTCTGCGTTACCTTCTTCAGAATGCGATGATACTGGAAATGTGATGGACGGAGTATTGATTTAACGTTGCATCTCTCAGAAATCTAAATAGCGCAAAAACTACTGCATATAGTGGCTTACAGGTTTGGTGCTCCCAGAGGCTCTCTCAATGACGGCAGCGCTCCAGTGTCCATCACAGGCGCAGCAGCGCCCCCAAAAAACATCCCAGGGGTGGTGACGTTATTAGGGGACCACTCAGAGTCGGCAGCGCCCGTAGGGACCCTTCCAGAGGCGGTGGTGCCACAATGGACACTCCCAGAGAGAGCGGCGCCCCCGGGGAAGTTCGCAGTGTCCCTCCCAGGAGCGACGGCTTCCCCAAGGACCCTCCCATGGACGGCAGCGCCCCCACGGACTCTCCTTGGGGCGAGGCCCCCCAGGGACCCTATGGCATGCTTGTTTATTGTTTCATATATATTACATACTTCCAGCAGTCCCTTACTGAACTATGATTGGTGGACTATTGTTTTAACCCACAAAATTACAGCCAATAGGAAAATAGAGCAGTCAGTCAACACAACACCTCAACTTATGTTTTCCTGTTGGATGTTTTTCTCTGCTACCTTCTTCAGAATGCGATAATATTGGAAATGTTATGGGCTGTGTATTTATTTAAAGTTGCATCTCCCGGAGTTCTAAATAGCGCAAAAACTACTGCACTCAGGGGACATACAAGTCTGGTTCTCCCAGAGGCTATCTTATGGACGGCGGTGTCCCAGGGACCCTCACAGGGGTAACGGCGCCCCAAGGAAACATCTCAGGGGTGGAGGCGTTCTTAGGGGCCCTCTCAGCGGCGATGGTGCCGCCAGGGACCCTCCCTTAAGCAGTGGCGCCCATACGGATACTCCCAGCGACAACGGCTCCCTCAGGGACCCTCGCACTGCCCCTGCAGCGCCCCCAAGGACCCTCCCATGGACGGGGGCACCCCCAGGGACCCTCCTTGAGGCGAAGCCCCCACGGACCCTACCAAGGATCCCAAGGGACCGTATGGCATGCTTGTTTGTTATTTCATATATATTACATACTTCCAGCAGTCCCCTACTGAACTATGATTGGTGGACTATTCTTTTAACCCACAAAATTACAGCCAATAGGAGAAGAGAGCAGTCAGTCAGCACAACACCTCAACTTATGTTTTCCTGTTGGATATTATTCTGCATTACCTTCTTCAGAATGTGATGATACATGAAATGTGATGGGCGGTGTATTCATTTAACGTTGCATCACTCAGAACTCTAAATAGCGCTAAAACTACTGCATATAGGGGCCTACAGGTTTGGTGCTCCCAGAGGCTCTCTTAATGACGGCGGTGCCCCAGTGTCCCTCACAGGGGCAGCGGCGCCCACACAAAAAAACCCAGGGGTGGTGGCATTCTTAGGGGCCCACTCAGGATCGGCGGCGCCCCTAGGGACCCTTCCAGAGGCGGTGGTGCCCCCATGGACACTCCCAGAGACAGCAGCGTCCCCAGGGACTTTCGCAGTGCCACTCCCAGGGGCGACGGCGTCCCCAAGGACCCTCCCACGGACGGCAGCGCCCCCACGGACTCTCCTTGGGGCGAGGCCCCCCCAGGGACCCTATGGCATGCTTGTTCGTTGTTTCATATATATTACATACTTCCAGCAGTCCCTTACTAACTATGATTGGTGGACTATTCTTTTAACCCACATTACAGCCAATAGGAGAAGAGAGCAGTCAGTCAACACAACACCTCAACTTATGTTTTCCTGTTGGATATTATTCTCCGTTACATTCATCAGAATGCGATGATCCAGGAAATGTTATGGGCGGTGTATTTATTCAACGTTTGATCTTCCAGATTTCAAAATAGCGCAAACACTACTGCACCCCGGGGCTCTACAGGTCTGGCGCTCCCAGGGGCCGCCTAAGTGATGGCAGCGCCCCAGTTACCCTCACAGGGGCAGTGGACACAAAATGACCCTCCCAATGGCGGCGGTGCCCTCAGGGATTTTCTCAAAGGCGACGTCGCAACTACGGGTCCTCCCAGGAATAGTGGCATTCCCAGGGACCCTTTCAGAGACGACGGATTCCCAGAGGACCCTCCCAGGGGCATCGGCATCCCATGGACTCTCCCAGGGACGGCGGCGCCCCAAGGAACCATCAAAGGGGTGGTGGCATTCCCACTCAGGGGAGGAGCTGCCCCCTCGGGACCCTCCCAGAATCGGTAGCGACCCAATGCACACTCCCAAGGACAGCGGCGCCTCCAGGGACTCTCGCAGTACCCCTCCCAGAAGCAGGAGTGCCCCCAAGGACCATTCCACGGACGGGGGCGCTCCCAGGGACCCTCCTTGGGGCGGATCCCCCCAGGGACCCTACCAAGAGTTCCAAGAGACCCTTTGGCATGCTTTGTTCATAGATTTGTCTTACATTTTGCATTCATCCAGTAATCCCTTACTTAACTGTGATTGGTGGAGCAAGATATAACGTCATCAAATTACAGCCAATAGGAGAACAGAGCAACCAGTCAGCACAACACCCCAACTTATGCTTTGCTGTTGGATATTTATTTTCGTTTCACTATTTTAAACTCTGGGAGATTGACGTTAAATAAATAGACACTGCCCATAGCATTTTCAGTATTTTCGCAACCTGAACAATGAAAAGGAGAATAAATATCCAACAGCAAAACATAAGTTGGGGTGTTGTGCTGACTGATTCCTCTGTTTTCCTATTGGCTGTAATTTGATGACGTTACATCTTATTCCACCAATTACAGTTATGTAAGAGATTACTGGAAGAATGCAATATATACTACACCACTATCCAATGTATTGGGGCACTGCCTTCCCTAGGAGGACCTATTGTGAGCCACAGGCTTTGGCAGGATCCCTGGGAGCAGTGGCGCCCCATAAAGAGGCCTGGGGGAGCCACCGCCTCTGGAAGGGCCCCTGAAGGCGCCACCGCCGCTGGCAGGGCCTCTGGGAGCACCACGGTCCCTAGGAACGTACCTATAGGCGCCTCTGTCCCAAGAAAGGCCCCAGGGATCAAGGCTGTCCCTGTGAGGGTCCCTAGGGTCGCTAGCGCCCCTGGGGTAGCGAGCGCCCATAGCAGGGCCCATGGGGGCGCCGCCGTCCCTGTGAGGGTCCCTAGGAGTGTTGCCGTCCCTGCGAGGGTCCCTTGTAGCGTTGCCATCCCTCAGAGGCCCATGGAAGCTCGACTGTTCCTGGAGGAGCCCCTGTCGACGCCGCCTTCCCTGAGAAGGCCTCTAGGATTGCGGTTGTCCCTAAGAGCGCCCCTGGTGGATCCAGCGCCCCTGACAGGTCCCCTGGGACCACCGCCGACCCTGAGAGGGCCCTCGGGACGCCTCCGTGCCTTGCATGGCCAAGTGACCCTCACAGGGATAGCGCCGATCCCAGTGACCCTTGCAAGGACGGGGGCGCCTTGAGGGGTGTTCCCAGGGATGGCGGCGCCCCCAGGGGCCATACCACAGAGTTGGCGCATTCAGTGGCCCTTCCAGAGGCGGTGTATCACCCAGGGTCCCTTTATGGGGCGCCTCTGCCCAAAATGACCCTGAAAATGGCTGCAGCGCCCCTATGGGCCCTCATAGGCCCCTCAGCGCTGATATGGGCCCTCCTAGTCATAGTTGGTGCCTTTCCAGGGGCGTCAGGGTCTCCACCAGGGGCAACGGCGCCCCCAGGGGCCCTTCCACAAGCAGCATCGCCCTAAGAACTTCATAGTTTTGTCTTACATTTTGCATTCGTCCAGTAATCCCTTACTTAACTGTGATTGGTGGAGCAAGATGTAACGTCATCAAATTACAGCCAATAGGAGAACAGAGCAATCAGTCAGCACAACACCCCAACTTATGCTTTGCTGTTGGATATTTATTTTCGTTTCACTATTTAAACTCTGGGAGATATGACGTTAAATAAATAGACACTGCCCATAGCATTTTCAGTATTTTCGCAACCTGAACAATGAAAAGGAGAATAAATATCCAACAGCAAAACATAAGTTGGGGTGTTGTGCTGACTGATTGCTCTGTTTTCCTATGGGCTGTAATTTGATGATGTGACCTCTTCATTCCACCAATTACAGTTAAGTAAGAGATTACTTGAAGAATGCAATATGTACGACACCACTATCCATTGTTTTGGGGCGCCGCCTCCCCTAGGAGGACCTATTGTGAGCCACAGGCCTTGGCAGGGTCCCTGGGAGCAGTGGCGCCCCATAAAGAGGCCTGGGGGAGCCACCGCCTCTGGAAGGGCCCCTGAAGGCGCCACCGCCGCTGGTAGGGCCTCTGGGAGCACCACGGTCCCTAGGAACGTACTTAGAGGCGCCTCTGTCCCAGGGAAGGCCCCAGGGATCAAGGCTGTCCCTGTGAGGGTCCCTAGCGCCCCTGGGGTAGCTAGTGCCCATAGCAGGGCCCATGGGGGCGCCGCCGTCCCAGTGAGGGTCCTTAGGAGTGTTGCCGTCCCTGCGAGGGTCGCTTGGAACGTTGCCATCCCTCAGAGGCCCATGGAAGCTCGGCTGTTCCTGGAGGAGCCCCTGTCGACGCCGCCTTCCCTGAGAAGGCCTCTAGGATTGCGGTTGTCCCTAAGAGCGCCCCTGGTGGATCCAGCGCCCCTGACAGGTCCCCTGGGGCACCGCCGACCCTGAGAGGGCCCTCGGGACGCCTCCGTGCCTTGCATGGCCAAGTGACCCTCACAGGGATAGCGGCGATCCCAGTGACCCTTACAGGGACGGGGGCGCCTTGAGGGGTGTTCCCAGGGACGGCGGCGCCCCCAGGGGCCATACCACAGAGTTGGCGCATTCAGTGGCCCTTCCAGAGGCGGTTTCTCACCCAGGGTCCCTTTATGGGGCGCCTCTGCCCCAAATGACCCTGCCAAGGGCTGCAGCGCCCCTATGGGCCCTCCTAGGGCCCTCAGCGCTGGTATGGGCCCTCCTATTCATAGTGGGTGCCTTTCCAGGGGCGTCAGGTCTCCACCAGGGGCGACGGCGCCCCCAGGGGCCCTTCCACAAGCAGCATCGCCCTAAGAACTTCATAGTTTTGTCTTACATTTTGCATTCATCCAGTAATCCCTTACTTAACTGTGATTGGTGGAGCAAGATATAACGTCATCAAATTACAGCCAATAGGAGAACAGAGCAACCAGTCAGCACAACACCCCAACTTATGCTTTGCTGTTGGATATTTATTTTCGTTTCACTATTTTTAACTCTGGGAGATATGACGTTAAATAAATAGACACTGCCCCATAGCATTTTAGTATTTTCGCAACCTGAACAATGAAAAGGAGAATAAATATCCAACAGCAAAACATAAGTTGGGGTGTTGTGCTGACTGATTCCTCTGTTTTCCTATTGGCTGTAATTTGATGACGTTACATCTTATTCCACCAATTACAGTTATGTAAGAAATTACTGGAAGAATGCAATAAATACTACACCACTATCCAATGTATTGGGGCACTGCCTTCCCTAGGAGGACCTATTGTGAGCCAAAGGCTTTGGCAGGATCCCTGGCAGCAGTTGCGCCCCATAAAGAGGCCTGGGGGAGCCACCGCCTCTGGAAGGGCCCCTGAAGGCGCCTCCGCCGCTGGCAGGGCCTCTGGGAGCACCACGGTCCCTAGGAACGTACCTATAGGCGCCGCTGTCCCAGCGAAGGCCCCAGGGATCAAGGCTGTCCCTGTGAGGGTCCCTAGGGTCGCTAGCGCCCCTGGGGTAGCGAGCGCCCATAGCAGGGCCCATGGGGGCGCCGCCGTCCCTGTGAGGGACCCTAGGAGTGTTGCCGTCCCTGCGAGGGTCCCTTGTAGCTTTGCCATCCCTCAGAGGCCCATGGAAGCTCGGCTGTTCCTGGAGGAGCCCCTGTCGACGCCGCCTTCCCTGAGAAGGCCTCTAGGATTGCGGTTGTCCGTAAGAGCGCCCCTGGTGGATCCAGCGCCCCTGACAGGTCCCCTGGGGCTACCGCCGACCCTGAGAGGGCCCTCGGGACGCCTCCATGCCTTGCATGGCCAAGTGACCCTCACAGGGATAGCGGCGATCCCAGTGACCCTTACAGGGACGGGGGCGCCTTGAGGGGTGTTCCCAGGGACGGCGGCGCATTCAGTGGCCCTTCCAGAGGCGGTGTCTCACCCAGGGACCCTTTATGGGGCGCCTCTGCCCCAAATGACCCTGCCAAGGGCTGCAGCGCCCCTATGGGCCCTCCTAGGGCCCTCAGCGCTGGTATGGGCCCTCCTAGTCATAGTTGGTGCCTTTCCAGGGGCGTCATGCGACGGCGCCCCCAGGGGCCCTTCCACAAGCAGCATCGCCCTAAGAACTTCATAGTTTTGTCTAACATTTTGCATTCGTCCAGTAATCCCTTACTTAACTGTGATTGGTGGAGCAAGATGTAACGTCATCAAATTACAGCCAATAGGAGAACAGAGCAACCAGTCAGCACAACACCCCAACTTATGCTTTGCTGTTGGATATTTATTTTCGTTTCATTATTTTAAACTCTGGGAGATATGACGTTAAATAAATAGACACTGCCCATAGCATTTTCAGTATTTTCGCAACCTGAACAATGAAAAGGAGAATAAATATCCAACAGCAAAACATAAGTTGGGGTGTTGTGCTGACTGATTCCTCTGTTTTCCTATTGGCTGGATTTGATGACGTTACATCTTATTCCACCAATTACAGTTATGTAAGAGATTACTGGAAGAATGCAATATATACTACACCACTATCCAATGTATTGGGGCACTGCCTTCCCTAGGAGGACCTATTGTGAGCCACAGGCTTTGGCAGGATCCCTGGGAGCAGTGGCGCCCCATAAAGAGGCCTGGGGGAGCCACCGCCTCTGGAAGGGCCCCTGAAGGCGCCACTGCCGCTGGCAGGGCCTCTGGGAGCACCACGGTCCCTAGGAACGTACCTATAGGCGCCTCTGTCCCAAGAAAGGCCCCAGGGATCAAGGCTGTCCCTGTGAGAGTCCTTAGGGTTGCTAGCGCCCCTGGGGTAGCGAGCGCCCATAGCAGGGCCCATGGGGGCGCCGCCGTCCCTGTGATGGTCCTTAGGAGTGTTGCCGTCCCTGCGAGGGTCCCTTGTAGCGTTGCCATCCCTCAGAGGCCCATGGAAGCTCGGCTGTTCCTGGAGGAGCCCCTGTCGACGCCGCCTTCCCTGAGAAGGCCTCTAGGATTGCGGTTGTCCCTAAGAGCGCCCTTGGTGGATCCAGCGCCCCTGGGACCACCGCCGACCCTGAGAGGGCCCTCGGGACGCCTCCGTGCCTTGCATGGCCAAGTGACCCTCACAGGGATAGCGCCGATCCCAGTGACCCTTGCAAGGACGGGGGCGCCTTGAGGGGTGTTCCCAGGGACGGCGGCACCCCCAGGGGCCATACCACAGAGTTGGCGCATTCAGTGGCCCTTCCAGAGGCGGTTTCTCACCCAGGGTCCCTTTATGGGGCGCCTCTGCCCAAAATGACCCTGAAAATGGCTGCAGCTCCCCTATGGGCCCTCATAGGCCCCTCAGCGCTGATATGGGCCCTCCTAGTCATAGTTGGTGCCTTTCCAGGGGCGTCAGGGTCTCCACCAGGGGCAACGGCGCCCCCAGGGGCCCTTCCACAAGCAGCATCGCCCTAAGCACTTCATAGTTTTGTCTTACATTTTGCATTCGTCCAGTAATCCTCATTTACTGTGACAGCACAACGCCCCAACTTATGCTTTGCTGTTGGATATTTATTCTCGTTTCACTATTTAAACTCTGCGAGATATGACGTTAAATATATACACACTGCCCATAGCACTTTCAGCATTATCGCAACCTGAACAATGAAAAGGAGAATAAATATCCAACAGCAAAACATAAGTTAGGGTGTTGTGCTGACTGATTCCTCTGTTTTTCTATTGGCTGTAATTTGATGACGTTACCTCTTATTCCACCAATCACAGTTAAGTAAGAGATTACTTGAAGAATGCAATATGTACGACACCACTATCCATTGTTTTGGGGCGCCGCCTCCCCTAGGAGGACCTATTGTAAGCCACAGGCCTTGGCAGGGTCCCTGGGAGCAGTGGCGCCCCATAAAGAGGCCTGGGGGGAGCCACCGCCACTGGAAGGGCCCCTGAAGGCGCCACCGCTGCTAGCCTCTGGGAGCACCACGGTTCCTGGGAACATACCTGGAGGCGCCTCTGACCCATAGCGCCCCAGGATCATAATAACCTCAGAGGGTCCCTAGGTCGCTAGCGTTCTCAGTAGCGAGCGCCCATAGCAGGGCCCATGGAGGCGCCGCTGTCCCTGTGAGGGTCCCTTTAGGAGTGTTGCTGTCCCCGCGAGGGTCCCTTGTAGCGCTAAGCATCCCCTCAGAGGCCCATGGAAGCTCGGGTTGTTCCTGGAGGGGAGCTCTGTCGACGCTGCCTTCCCTGAGAGAAGGCCTCTAGGATTGCGGTTGTCCTCAAGAGCGCCCCGGTGGATCCAGCCTCTGACAGGTCCCCTGGGACTACTGCTGACCCTGAGAGGGCCCTCGGGACGCGTCCGTGCCTTGCATGGCCAAGTGACCCTCACAGGGATAGCGGCGATCCCAGCAACCCTTACAGGGACGGGGGTGCCTTGAGGGGTGTTCCCAGGGACGGCGGCGGCCCCAGGGGCCATACCACAGAGTTGGCGAATTCAGTGGCCCTTCCAGAGGCGGTATCTCACCCAGGGTCCCTTTATGGGGCGCCTCTGCCCCAAATGACCCTGCCAAGGGCTGCAGCGCCCCTATGGGCCCTCAGCGCTGGTATGGGCCCTCCTATTCATAGTGGGTGCCTTTCCAGGGGCGTCAGAGTCTCCACCAGCGGCAACGGCGCCCCCAGGGGCCCTTCCACAAGCAGCATCGCCCTAAGAACTTCATAGTTTTGTCTTACATTTTGCCTTCATCCAGTAATCCCTTACTTAACTGTGATTGGTGGAGCAAGATATAACGTCATCAAATTACAGCCAATAGGAGAACAGAGCAACCAGTCAGCACAACACCCCAACTTATGCTTTGCTGTTGGATATTTATTTTCGTTTCACTATTTTAAACTCTGGGAGATATGACGTTAAATAAATAGACACTGCCCATAGCATTTTCAGTATTTTCGCAACCTGAACAATGAAAAGGAGAATAAATATCCAACAGCAAAACATAAATTGGGGTGTTGTGCTGACTGATTCGTCTGTTTTCCTATTGGCTGTAATTTGATGACGTTACATCTTATTCCACCAATTACAGTTATGTAAGAGATTACTGGAAGAATGCAATATATACTACACCACTATCCAATGTATTGGGGCACTGCCTCCCCTAGGAGGACCTATTGTGAGCCACAGGCTTTGGCAGGATCCCTGGGAGCAGTGGCGCCCCATAAAGAGGCCTGGGGAGCCACCGCCTCTGGAAGGGCCCCTGAAGGCGCCACCGCTGCTGGCAGGGCCTCTGGGAGCACCACTGTCCCTAGGAACGTACCTATAGGCGCCTCTGACCCAGGGAAGGCCCCAGGGATCAAGGCTGTCCCTGTGAGGGTCCCTAGAGTTGCTAGCGCCCCTGGGTAGCGTGCGCATAGCAGGGCCCATGGGGGCGCCGCCGTCCCTGTGAGGGTCCCTAGGAGTGTTGCCGTCCCTGCGAGGGTCCCTTGTAGCGTTGCCATCCCTCAGAGGCCCATGGAAGCTCGGCTGTTCCTGGAGGAGCCCCTGTCGACGCCGCCTTCCCTGAGAAGGCCTCTAGGATTGCGGTTGTCCCTAAGAGCGCCCCTGGTGGATCCAGCGCCCCTGACAGGTCCCCTGGGGCCACCGCCGACCCTGAGAGGGCCCTCGGGACGCCTCCGTGCCTTGCATGGCCAAGTGACCCTCACAGGGATAGCGGCGATCCCAGTGACCCTTTCAGGGACGGGGGCGCCTTGAGGGGTGTTCCCAGGGACGGCGGCGCCCCCAGGGGCCATACCACAGAGTTGGCGCATTCAGTGGCCCTTCCAGAGGCGGTGTCTCACCCAGGGTCCCTTTATGGGGCGCCTCTGCCCCAAATGACCCTGCCAAGGGCTGCAGCGCCCCTATGGGCCCTCCTAGGGCCCTCAGCGCTGGTATGGGCCCTCCTATTCATAGTGGGTGCCTTTCCAGGGGCGTCAGGGTCTCCACCAGGGGCGACGGCGCCCCCAGGGGCCCTTCCACAAGCAGCATCGCCCTAAGAACTTCATAGTTTTGTCTTACATTTTGCATTCATCCAGTAATCCCTTACTTAACTGTGATTGGTGGAGCAAGATATAACGTCATCAAATTACAGCCAATAGGAGAACAGAGCAACCAGTCAGCACAACACCCTAACTTATGCTTTGCTGTTGGATATTTATTTTCGTTTCACTATTTTAAACTCTGGGAGATGACGTTAAATAAATAGACACTGCCCATAGCATTTTCAGTATTTTCGCAACCTGAACAATGGAAAGGAGAATAAATATCCAACAGCAAAACATAAGTTGGGGTGTTGTGCTGACTGATTCCTCTGTTTTCCTATTGGCTGTAATTTGATGACGTTACATCTTATTCCACCAATTACAGTTATGTAAGAGATTACTGGAAGAATGCAATATATACTACACCACTATCCAATGTATTGGGGCACTGCCTTCCCTAGGAGGACCTATTGTGAGCCACAGGCTTTGGCAGGATCCCTGGGAGCAGTGGCGCCCCATAAAGAGGCCTGGGGGAGCCACCGCCTCTGGAAGGGCCCCTGAAGGCGCCACCGCCGCTGGCAGGGCCTCTGGGAGCACCACGGTCCCTAGGAACGTACCTATAGGCGCCTCTGTCCCAAGAAAGGCCCCAGGGATCAAGGCTGTCCCTGTGAGGGTCCCTAGGGTCGCTAGCGCCCCTGGGGTAGCGAGCGCCCATAGCAGGGCCCATGGGGGCGCCGCCGTCCCTGTGAGGGTCCCTAGGAGTGTTGCCGTCCCTGCGAGGGTCCCTTGTAGCGTTGCCATCCCTCAGAGGCCCATGGAAGCTCGGCTGTTCCTGGAGGAGATCCTGTCGACGCCGCCTTCCCTGAGAAGGCCTCTAGGATTGCGGTTGTCCCTAAGAGCGCCCCTGGTGGATCCAGCGCCCCTGACAGGTCCCCTGGGCCACCGCCGACCCTGAGAGGGCCCTCGGGACGCCTCCGTGCCTTGCATGGCCAAGTGACCCTCACAGGGATAGCGCCGATCCCAGTGACCCTTGCAAGGACGGGGGCGCCTTGAGGGGTGTTCCCAGGGATGGCGGCGCCCCCAGGGGCCATACCACAGAGTTGGCGCATTCAGTGGCCCTTCCAGAGGCGGTGTATCACCCAGGGTCCCTTTATGGGGCGCCTCTGCCCAAAATGACCCTGAAAATGGCTGCAGCGCCCCTATGGGCCCTCATAGGCCCCTCAGCGCTGATATGGGCCCTCCTAGTCATAGTTGGTGCCTTTCCAGGGGCGTCAGGGTCTCCACCAGGGGCAACGGCGCCCCCAGGGGCCCTTCCACAAGCAGCATCGCCCTAAGAACTTCATAGTTTTGTCTTACATTTTGCATTCATCCAGTAATCCCTTACTTAACTGTGATTGGTGGAGCAAGATGTGACGTCATCAAATTACAGCCAATAGGAGAACAGAGCAACCAGTCAGCACAACACCCCAACTTATGCTTTGCTGTTGGATATTTATTTTCGTTTCACTATTTTAAACTCTGGGAGATATGACGTTAAATAAATAGACACTGCCCATAGCATTTTCAGTATTTTCGCAACCTGAACAATGAAAAGGAGAATAAATATCCAACAGCAAAACATAAATTGGGGTGTTGTGCTGACTGATTCCTCTGTTTTCCTATTGGCTGTAATTTGATGACGTACATCTTATTCCACCAATTACAGTTATGTAAGAGATTACTGGAAGATTGGTAGAATGCAATATATACTACACCACTATCCAATGTATTGGGGCACTGCCTCCCCTAGGAGGACCTATTGTGAGCCACAGGCTTTGGCAGGATCCCTGGGAGCAGTGGCGCCCCATAAAGAGGCCTGGGGGAGCCACCGCCTCTGGAAGGGCCCCTGAAGGCGCCACCGCCGCTGGCAGGGCCTCTGGGAGCACCACGGTCCCTAGGAACGTACCTATAGGCGCCGCTGTCCCAGGGAAGGCCCCAGGGATCAAGGCTGTCCCTGTGAGGGTCCCTAGGGTCGCTAGCGCCCCTGGGGTAGCGAGCGCCCATAGCAGGGCCCATGGGGGCGCCGCCGTCCCTGTGAGGGTCCCTAGGAGTGTTGCCGTCCCTGCGAGGGTTCCCTTGTAGCGTTGCCATCCCTCAGAGGCCCATGGAAGCTCGGCTGTTCCTGGAGGAGCCCCTGTCGACGCCGCCTTCCCTGAGAAGGCCTCTAGGATTGCGGTTGTCCCTAAGAGCACCCCTGGTGGAACCAGCGCCCCTGACAGGTCCCCTGGGGCTACCGCCGACCCTGAGAGGGCCCTCGGGACGCCTCCGTGCCTTGCATGGCCAAGTGACCCTCACAGGGATAGCGGCGATCCCAGTGACCCTTACAGGGACGGGGGCGCCTTGAGGGGTGTTCCCAGGGACGGCGGCGCCCCCAGGGGCCATACCACAGAGTTGGCGCATTCAGTGGCCCTTCCAGAGGCGGTGTCTCACCCAGGGACCCTTTATGGGGCGCCTCTGCCCCAAATGACCCTGCCAAGGGCTGCAGCGCCCCTATGGGCCCTCCTAGGGCCTCAGCGCTGGTATGGGCCCTCCTAGTCAAAGTTGGTGCCTTTCCAGGGGCGTCATGGTCTCCACCAGGGGCGACGGCGCCCCTAGGGGCCCTTCCACAAGCAGCATCGCCCTAAGAACTTCATAGTTTTGTCTTACATTTTGCATTCATCCAGTAATCCCTTACTTAACTGTGATTGGTGGAGCAAGATGACGTCATCAAATTACAGCCAATAGGAGAACAGAGCAACCAGTCAGCACAACACCCCAACTTATGCTTTGCTGTTGGATATTTATTTTCGTTTCACTATTTTAAACTCTGGGAGATATGACGTTAAATAAATAGACACTGCCCATAGCATTTTCAGTATTTTCGCAACCTGAACAATGAAAAGGAGAATAAATATCCAACAGCAAAACATAAATTGGGGTGTTTTGCTGACTGATTCCTCTGTTTTCCTATTGGCTGTAATTTGATGACGTACATCTTATTCCACCAATTACAGTTATGTAAGAGATTACTGGAAGATTGGTAGAATGCAATATATACTACACCACTATCCAATGTATTTGGGCACTGCCTCCCCTAGGAGGACCTATTGTGAGCCACAGGCTTTGGCAGGATCCCTGGGAGCAGTGGCGCCCCATAAAGAGGCCTGGGGGAGCCACCGCCTCTGGAAGGGCTCCTAGGGGCGTCACCACCCTTGGAACGGTCTCTGCAGGCGTCACTGTCCCTGGGAGGGCCCTTGGGGGCGCTATCGCTTTTAGGAGGGCCCGAGGAATCGCCACCGCCCCTGAGAGAACTCTTGGCAGTGCCGTCGCCCCTGGAAGGTCCTTGTCGGCTGTTGTGTTTGCACTATTTAAATCTCTGAGAGATATAACGTTAAATAAATACACCGCCCATTGCATTTCTAGTGTCATCGCAACCTGAACAGTGAAAAGTAGATTATATATCCAAGAGGAAAACATAAGTTGGGGTGTTGTGCTGACTGATTGCTCTGTTCTCCTATTGGCTGTAATTTGGTGGGTTTACATTTTAGTCCACCAATCACAGTCAAGTAAGGGATTGCTGGACAAATGCAATATGTACGACACCAGGGTGAAGCTTCTGGGGCGCTGTCGCTCCTGGGAGGGCCTCTGGGGGTGCTGCCACCGCTGGGAAGACCTGGGGGCGCTGCCGCCCGTGTGAGGGCCGCTTTACCTCTTTAACCCCATTTCCTATTAAAACGTTTTTACCCGCACCCCCTTTTCACTGTTCCCTCTTCATTCCTTTTTTCCCTCCTACTATTTTTTACCCATGTGCCCCTATTTCGGTTTTTCTAAACCTCAACTATTTTCTCTTCTTCTTGGGATATAATATATAAATATAATTTGGGAATCATAATATATATAAATATACTTATTTTCGTTGTTTATTAAAAAAATATTTACATAGTAATTAAATTAATTAAATTATTGTGGTGATACCACACCACCAAAGGCTGTGTCCGTTCCTGGTATGACAGTCAGTTGTATCACACACACAGCTCTTATAGTAGTAGCCACAGTCCCTAAGCACGTCCACAATGTTCTTAGCAGTAACAGAGAGCCAGCCTAAGGGGCTTCACACTGCCTCTTTTTCACAAAGCTCTTATTAGCTGTACATAATAACTAGCACTCTCTCAAAGCCCATGGTGGTTTATACAGGCCCCATGTAGACCCTGATAGTAGTCTCCCACAGGTCCTGGCAACACCACAGAACCCTCTAGGAGCCTCACACAGACCCTTAGGAGTATCAATCAGACCCCTTAGATAGCAGTCTATGAGCCTCAAACATCAAGTATTATTCACAAACAGCCCCTAGCAGCCTCATGTACACCCTAGGGGCCTCACAAGCAGCCCCTAGCAGTGACACACTGCCTCAAAAGAATTACAAAATATTTAATAATTACAAATTAGTCCACAAGAAAAACTTCTTAGATTTTCAACATGTACAACATAGACAAAAACAAATTATAATTCCAAAAGTTTGTCCTCAGGAAACTCATTGCTTACTTACACACAAGTTGTAAAGTACGTAAAAAATACCGAGAATTACAGTAAATACTTAAACTATCATCTTTTATTACAAACAGTAAGTTCAACAAAGTTATTACACACTATTGATCAAGTTTATGAATACAGTATACTATAACTCCCAGTAATTATAACAGCTTTACAATGTACTTGTAACCAATGTTACAGGGTCTTTTTGTATTCAAAGTCATTAAGCGAGCTAAAGTCACCAGAGACATCCTATTGGTGGACCACAGCAGTGACGTCACTAGTTGCCTACGTCATTGGTGGGACTGAAACCCAACATTTTACAATGATCTAACTTAACAAAAATTGGACTTGTTCTTTAACTTCAGTCATAATTCTGACTATTATTTAACAGTCATTCTTGAGAACTTACAGATAACATCCACACAATAGTTTATAATAAGTGTATTACAGTCTGACCCTTAGTAACCCACAAGTCTATATGGTTACTCCCATACAAAACCTCCCCCTCTCGTACACATCACAGCGAGTCCTCCTCTCACATCTACACTTTACAGTGAGTCCTCCTCTCACATCTACACTTTACAGTGAGTCCTCCCCTCACATCTACACTTTACAGTGAGTCCTCTCACATCCCTTTGATCCTCCTCTGCCTTTGTCTACTTTACAGCAGGTCACTCCTCTCCTCCACTTTGCAGTGGTCACTCCTCCACATCTGCCTGATGAGTCTCTCTGCATCACATTTTACAGTCTCCTCTGCTCACACACTTTACAGCAGGTCCTCCTCTCTTGTCTACACTTTAACTGAGTCCTCCTCTCACATCTACACTTTACAGTGAGTCCTCCTCTCACATCTACACTTTACAGTGAGTCCTCCTCTCACATCTACACTTTACAGTGAGTCCTCCTCTCACATCTACACTTTACAGTGAGTCCTCCTCTCACATCTACACTTTACAGTGAGTCCTCCTCTCACATCTACACTTTACAGTGAGTCCTCCTCTCACATCTACACTTTACAGTGAGTCCTCCTCTCACATCTACACTTTACAGTGAGTCCTCCTCTCACACCTACACTTTACAGTGAGTCCTTCACTCATTCCTACACAATACAGCGAGTCCTTCCCTCAGTCCTACACAATACTGCTCGTCCTTCCCTCATTCCTACAGTCGTCCGTAATTAAACTTTCAATATACTGTTATAATCTGTTGTAGTATTTCTGCGGACGTAGCTAACCAACAATTAATTCTACACGATACAACTTTCTGCCATGTCGGGTAAGAGACCTGTTCATGGCAGATTCATCTTTTTCTGTCCTCTTGGTCGTTTCTCTTCCTCCTGATGGTACTTCGTCATCTGGACACCATGTTGTGGTTCTCATCCTCCCTCGAGAGGTATTTCTCTATCT
The DNA here is from genome assembly GCF_018991925.1 of Homarus americanus. NCBI lineage: Eukaryota > Metazoa > Arthropoda > Malacostraca > Decapoda > Nephropidae > Homarus > Homarus americanus. The sequence goes on along the minus strand of NW_024721506.1, from coordinate 2,177 downwards.
ACCTGGAAAAGGAACAATATTCTAATTATAAAAAACAAAATTACTCTTTCTTCACACACTCATTCAATATTCACACTACCGGGTGGATTAATTGTGTTCTGGCATAATACTTTATCACCCACAACAGGTCATGATTTCCTTCTGTCGCCTCACAAGTCAACATCACTCACCAGCAACACGTCTTTTCCTGAAAATCACTGCCATGCTATCCACTTCTTCACACGCTTCTAGTGCAGCCTCCCCCTCACCATCTCCCTCTTATCATACCCTCGCTATATATACTGACACCTTTACCATCATACTCTTGCTGTTTCATATCATTTGTTGTACACTGAGTGGAGGTAGATGCTCTCCTGCTGTTTTAGATGCCGATCTCTTAGGCTATTTCCTTACCAAGAAATATTAGTGAAAAATATTTTTTGTTAGTAAATATATTACTTGTGATAGGTTCTAGACATACACCACATCACACTCCTCCCTCCCGTACACGGCAAGACACTTCACCACACCCAGACACACTCCTGTACACTGCGAGACACAAATTACCTGGTATCTTAAAACCATGCAAATTATCTGGCGTCTTCTCGTCTATAAAATATATAACTTAATAATCCACCATCTTGCTACTTGTCCACACACATTATCCTGAGTCTTATTGTGCGCAGTCCACCATCTTGCTACTTGTCCACACACATTACCCCGACTCATCCGTACACAGTTTGAATAAATAATATTTATAACACCTGCACCTTCTCAACCACTCGTCATAGCAGCTCCTCCATAACACAGCTGCTTCCCGTCCACTCACGCGGTTCTCGACTCTTCACAACTCGCACCTACAAGCACTTGTTCTGGTAGCTCCGCACCCGATTCTGTAGCCGACAACATTTCTGGAACAGTTCACTCGCACTGCAGTGCTCTCTAAGCACCACGTCTGAACAGCTCACTCGTCTTGGGTGGTGGAAGGACGTGGTAGATTGACAGGGTTTACTAAGGTCTGTTCCCGATACAACGGTCAGCCCCTATCCTGTTTTTATCTTCCTTCTGCACTGGAGAGGTGGTAAGGACGGAGTAGTGTGTGGGGTCTGGTATAGGCTCACACCTGCTCTGCCGCCTCACACGTTGACTGCTAAAAAACAAAGACCAATGACACAAAGTTCAAAACTTCAAACCCCAGAAACAACTCGGTCCCGAGTAATGTTTCGAACCTTAACCCGAATCCTCACATTTTTACTGGCGCAACAAAGTAAATTCAACTCCTGACAATCACTAAGAGTAACTGAATAGGTTCTAAAATAATTTATCCGTCTATATTAACATACGGACACTAATATATATTAAAATAAGGTACTAAATTCCTGGATAATATTTGTATAAGGTGACTAACAAGTTGTTATAAGACAATAGCGAATGACATTACAGCTACCACCGCCCCAACACATACACCTCCACCCCCTCCACACAAGGAAACAAACACAATAATAGAGGAACAAACACACACAAATACAAACAAACACAGCAAATACAATACAGAATAAAACATATACGGGCAGCGGAATGAGTCATCTTGCGTCGCCATTGAGAGAGCGAGGGATCCACATTGCAAAATTGCGTTGAATAAGCGACTTTGCACTTTACCATGATTAACTGGTCGGTCCTGCAACAAGGGGCGTCACTCCAAACTCTGTTATCTTTTGACACGATCACTGGCGATGTGTGAAATAAGAGCGTTGTTGTTATGATGGTGGGGCATGTGTGGTGGTAATGGAGGGTGGTGATGATGGGTTGTTGTGGTGGTGATGGGAGGTGGTGGTGATGGGAGGTGGTGGTGGTGGGTAGAGGTGGTGATGATGGGAGTGGTGGTGATGGGAGGTGGTGGTGTAATGGGATGTGGTGGTGATGATATGAGATGGTGGTGATGATGGGTTGTTGTGTGATGGGAGGTGTGTGGTGGTGGGTAGAGGTGGTGATGATAGGAGGTGGTGGTGATGGGTGGTGGTGATTGATGTTGTTGTTGCGATGGTGGTGGTGATTATTGTTGTTGCAATGGTGGTGGGTGGTGGTTGTTGTTGCGATGATGGTGGTGGTTGTTGCTGTGGTTGGAGGCGTTTATTTTTCATTGTTGTTGTTGTTTGTTGTATTGGTGAGTGTTGTGGTGGTGATGGTGATTATTGACG
>NW_024721505.1:0-60717 GCF_018991925.1 Homarus americanus | reverse complement strand
TCCACCCCCTGCCGCCCCTCCCTCAGCCACTTCCTGTGTCTGTGGGCGGCTTTCACCAGGACCTGGATGCTGTGCTCTTTATACCTCTACGTCGACGGTGAACTCCAGAAGACCAGTGAGAACATCGGGGCCCTCGCGTTCTGCCTGACGTGGCTGGTAATATTCGTGGTTGCCACAGTAGTACCGATCATAATGCTCTTTAGGAGTAAGGACTTGGTGGATCTTATAGTAGGAATAGACAACATAATGGGTGAGAGTGAAGACCGCGAACACCCGAGGCAAAAGTTCCTCCGCTACCTTGACCTGTCCGTCACCACCGTCTTCATTATCAACGTCTTAGTCAAGATACTGGATAATCCTGACCACTTCACCCCCAAAGAGTTCTTCTTCTCATTGGTCACTGTCATGTTCATAGAAATGATCACCTTCACCTACCTCTTCGACGCCTTCTTCAGGAGTTTTGTCCAAGTGATGGAGGACGCTGCACAGGAGGTCGTGAGCCACATAGCCCCTCATCTCGTTCTCCGCCCCCGAGACGTTGCCTTAAAGGTCTTCGAGGACGACTTGTTGCTGTTCCCTCTGAACAAACTGGAGGAGAAGATTATTCATGTGAGTGTCTGTCAGTCCTTTAGTGTTGAAGTTTATTAGTGATGATGATTCTCTCTCTCTCTCTCTAACCTAACCTAAAAAAATACACAAACACACACTTTACCACCTGCCTAAGACCTCACCAGACCTTGTTTCCCTGCAGGTAAAGCTCCTGAAGGCAAAATTAGTGAGGTATTTCTTCGAGACGCTCACAGCCATGGTCCTCATCTTCGTGGTTGCTAATATCACTGGCATCTTCTACTTCATGACCAACCCTGCCATCGCCGCCACTACCATCATGTTCACTGTCTTCACCAACAGTGCCGCTGTCTGTAGGCTGTGCTTTATCGGCCAGAACTTTACTGATAAGGTGAAGTAGAGAGAGTGAGAGACAGAGACTTGAATAAATGGATAGCCAGATAGAGAAAGACGGAGAGAGAGAGAGAGAGAGAGAGTTGAATAAATGGAAAACCAAAGATAGATAGATAGAGAGGGCCGCGGCCGCACTGAGAGTGGGCAGACGAGAGCGGGCGGGCGCTGAAGAATTTGCTGCATTGTAACCCATATACTGTACGTGGCCGCACTGGTAGCGGGCGCGAACTGGCAACAACGTGTGCCCTCTGCCGCCCGCTCCCGCCCGCTCGCTCTCAGTGGGGCCACGGCCCAAATTCTCACACTCGCCTTAAATCCAATTAATAGGACTTTTAAATCTTAATCTATACCAATCTTCCTAATCATCGAATCGTTAATCGTAAACACCTCATAATCCCTTTACTACTACTACCTTTCCTTAGAATTAACTATCCTAATACATAAGTAGCTGTACTGTCTGTGTTGAGTTAGTTGAGCCGCAGATCTATGCGGCATTCAGTGACTCTTGCCTCAAAGTCGATATCTGCGACTGTTGTCGGCTTTGGGGCCGATGCTCTCGTTCCCCTGAGGCAAATCAATGCAGGCCTAAGGAAAGAGAAGGACAGTCGACATCTCAACCAGGCTGTAACATAACTTCTGGGCTGCTGCTTCCGTTCAGATAACACCTCCACGAGTCTGGCGTAGAAGCATCTCGCACTTGGTCCCATCCCGCTAGAGGTTCTGAACACCAGAGGAGTGAAGCTGCCTTGATCAACGTTCAAAAAAGGCTCGCTGTCCCCGTGTCCAGAATCCTTGACCACTGACGTTCACACGGGCTTCGTTGGATGTGTTTGAAGTCCTGTGACGGAGGTTCTCACCGTCCAATGTCTCATGCATACGAAACCCCTTTCTTGCACACCATGGCGTGGGCGAAGTCATAAGATGAGCCGCACACGCATGAGGAGGGCAAACCTTCTACTGGCTTACCGTACCTGAGAGCACTGGCATCTGTGAATTTTTTTTTACTAAGGATGAAGCCTTTTGTCCTTATCGGTAACGTTGTTAACCAGTTTGAGTCCCCCACCTCCTGCGCTATAGCTACTTTTCTTTTCACGTTCTCTGGCACTTGTTGCAACAGTTGTTGCTGTTTATCACTTTGGGTATGCTGCCGCTCTGTCGTAATGGACCGTCGAATCTTGTTTAATTCGTTGGTATCCACCTGACTTGCTGCATTCTGTTCTATTATGTGCTCAGTGAGAGCTGCCGTGAGCTTGACAGAGTTCTGATGTTCTGTACGGGCAAGCTCCACTGAATTAGTCAATGCCATTCCTGCTAGTCTCGGTGGTCGTGCAAGGTATGACCTTTCTGCTGGGGTTAAGTAAGGGTTTTTCACTAGTGTTGGGATAAAAGCGACATTGATGGCTTCTTCAAGAGGTCAGAGGAGGGGTCCAATATCAAGGATAGTGCACATCAGGTAATTCCAGCGATGCTTGACTCCAAGGGTGAATGCCGCAAGTGGCTCTGTTTTAGCAGTATCAGACACAACTCGGATTTCCTTAACCCACTCATTCACCTTTTCCGTTACGTACTCGGTCTTGAAGTCCTTCGTGCCAATCACCGCACCTAGATGTCTTTGGCCATCCTTTATTATTTTGACCTCACTTCCCCCGAACACCTCCATTGCCCGTTCATAGTGTTCTGGCTTCACAATGAGGAAGGACTTGCTGGCGTTGGATGGTATCCTATTTGTGGGCCTCGTGATGTTACCAGGTCCCACCACTTTTTGATGTCCTCCACTTTTCCTGCTCCTGTTAGGTCATCAGCGTGTGCCACCTGCTTGACCTCGGTTGTTTCATATTTTATTGTAGGTTGGAGCACAGACAGGCCTAGTGCGTACATTATACCATGGTGACAGGTCCCCCTGCGTTGTTCCCTCAGTTGACTGTATGGTGGTATCTCCTCTTAGGGCCGTGAAGCTTGTTATAAAGAGGTCTGATGGGTTCCTATAGGTGTTTTCAACATACATTGCACAGCATGGACACTTGATGTTGTGCAGTGTAGCCTTGCGGTTGAGTATGTTGAATGCGTTGGAAGCGTCGACTAGAAGTACTGCCTCACACTCACGCTGCTCAAATATCGTTCTCATGGCGTGAATGGCAGCTTCCCCTCCAGCCTGGTGGCCAGCACATACTTACAGGTTCCCAGCAGCTGCCCTAACATCATCCTTTACCACCTCCATTATGCATTTCTCAATGATCCTACTACTACTACCACCATGATCATTACACCACCACTATCACAACCACCACTACAGCCCACCTTCACCACACCTGTTACTATCTTTCTCAGAATGTCTCTCACCTGTCTCTCACACCTACAGATGAGTGAGTCTCTTCAGCCGCTGAGAGACTGTACCACACATGTTATCAACGAAACATTTAAAGCTGCGGTAAGTCTTGTCCTCAACTATTGAGTGTAAACAAGATTCATAAACATCAACAAACAAAGAAAATAAAGTAAACACTGTTACGGAGACTGAGCAATTAAGAAGGCAAATGTCCTATGTTCCTTTACTTTAACTTTTACTTTAATCTGAAAATTTTAATGATTTCTTTACCTGTGTATGTCTAGGGGCTTTTTGGCGGAAATTATTGAGTTTTAATACCGTGTAAAATTCATGCCCAATTACGTAACAAATGACAATATGTTTGTATTGTAAACATTTCTAGTTATTTTACTGCAGGTTAAGTTAACACAGCATTACTTTGCTTAATTGAATATTTGACACTACACTCATGGTTGACGTGACAACACCCAACACAGTTTAACAATAGGACGTGAAAAATATGCAAGTGATTTTTATATAATATTCTTAAAACAAAATCAATACAAACACATATATATATAAGGGTGAAAAATAATGTACTCAGTTGTACTAATACACGTTACAAATAGCTGGCCAGTAGATTCCGCGGTACCCAGGTAGTGTCAATCTTCAGGACGCAGTAGACAGGGAGAACAAGTAGCCGAAGAGGGTGGAGTAGGACTGACTCTGAATCCCAGGGTTAGAGTAGACATCACCTGTCATAGATGGCGCCCCCAACAGCCATCTCATGACTCGTGTTCTTATTAGTTGACTGCTGGTTAACTAGTGGTTTGGGTAGTGCGAAGTAAGCCGTGTAGATAAAGGTGACATGGAAGTGAGACCCTTCTGCGTTACATCATAAATAAACAATTAGAAAACAAGGACAACTGAAACAAAATTATATTAGGGTGTGGTTATATTTTTCTATGTCTGTCTGTCTGTCTGTCTGTCCCTCACTAACACACCTGCACCAACAGGTATATCGTCTAGAGAGACAGTTGTGCCGCCTCAGTGTCGTGGACATGAAGGGTTGTTACACCTTCAGCAACTCCACCCTCGTCTCTGTGAGTATTGACACACCTGTATACTGACACACCTGTATAAGCACAAATAAAACACAGGTAATAGTACAGGTCAACTACAGATACAGGTCAACTACAGGCACAGGTCAACTACAGATACAGGTCAACTACAGGCACAGGTCAACTACAGGTACATAATTTCCACGTGTCAACATTACCATAATGACATTGCAATAAACTGTTCACTCTTTTGTTGATGTTATGTTACAGAGAGAGAGAGAGAGAGAGAGAGAGAGAGAGAGAGAGAGAGAGAGAGAGAGAGAGAGAGAGAGAGAGAGAGACTATAATCATTATTGTTGCCCTCACTTCAGATCGTGAGCTTGACAGCCACCTACCTGGTCATATTGCTACAGGTAGGCAATGTGAGGATGGACCCCAACAACCAAGATACATACCAAAATGTCACGTCTTTTTAAAGATACATAAAGGAACAATGATACATATATACAAGATTATCATAAATGTATTACCTTAACGAGACTATTATCTACTATGTATCACCTTATAATACATTATTATCTAATATGTATCACCTTATAATACATTATTATCAAATATGTATCACCTTATAATACATTACTATCTACTATGTATCACCTTATAATACATTATTATCTAATATGTATCACCTTATAATACATTACTATCTACTATGTATTACCATATAATTCATTATTATCTAATATGTATCACCTTATAATACATAACTATCTACTATGTATTACCATATAATACAGCTCTTTTTGTATCATTCCTCTATAAGATTACGATAAAGAAAATTTTCCATTGGTGAAGTAGACATTGGTACTGCTATATTGGTACTATATTATTGGTATACGTGGCTATGTAACTCTATACTGTTTGAATCTATGTTACAGTGTTACCTATTATGTATTTCACTGTATTTGGTGTAATATAAACATTGTAATTAGTATTAGTTACAATGTTCTCTCGTGACTTACCATTGGATATATTGAACAAGCCAAATTGAAAAAAAATATATATATTGAACAAAATGAATAAACATATCTTAAGCAAATACAAAATAAAGGCCTTTTCTTCATATTCTTTATAATTATCTGAATTATCGATTATTCTTCCTCCTTCTCATCAATTATTTAATTTTCTGTTTATACGTTTAGTGAATTGTTTGTTGAGAGTAGACGTTATATATTGATTTGGCATTGTTAAGTAGGTGAGGGAGAGAGGAGGGAGGGAAGAAGGGGGGGAAAGGAGGGACAAGGGGAGGAAGGGGGACGAAGAAAGGGAGAGGTAACAAGGAGGAGTCGGGAAGGGAGAGGTATGTAGGAGGAATAAGGAAGGGAAAATGGAGAGGGGAACATGGGAGGAAAGGGAGAATAAAGAAAGGGAAGGATAAGGAAGAAGTATGAAGGAGGAATGTGGAAAGGGAGAATAAAGGGGAAGGGAGAGAGGGAGGAAGACAGGGAGGGAGAGAGGGAGGAAGGCAGGGAGAGAGGGAGAAAGACAGTGAGAGAGGGAGGAAGACCGGGAGAGAGGGAGGAAGGCAGGGAGAGAGGGAGCAAGGAAGGGAGAGGGCGGAAGGTAGTGTAAACAGGTCTACACTACACATAACAGAACGGTCACCTGGGACTATGTTCCTGGTCAGGTGAGTTAATAAGCAGGCTGGTTCACCTTCGGGTACTTCCAGAGAGAGAGAGAGAGAGAGAGAGAGAGACAGAGAGAGAGAGAGAGAGAGAGACAGACAGACAGACAGACAGACAGCGAGAGAGAGAGAGAGAGAGAGAGAGAGAGAGAGAGAGACAGAGACAGAGAGACAGAGAGAGAGAGAGACAGAGAGAGAGAGAGACAGAGAGACAGAGAGAGAGAGAGAGACAGACAGACAGACAGACAGACAGCGAGAGAGAGAGAGAGAGGGAGAGAATACGCCTTTATTGGCTCATATAAATATCAATATATTATCCTGAGACAAAATAAATAAAATTACTACTACTTAAAACTTTTTATTTGTTCTTTAAAACTTTATTTATTCGTCAAATAATTAAACTCTCCTAAACTATTATTTATTTAAACCTATAAACAGCGTATCCTAAAACCATAATTTATTCCTAAAAAAAAAAAAAATCTAATTTTCCTTACTAAACATTCGTAACCCAAAAACCTTCTAACATCTACACACAAAAAAACTCACACCAATTAATTTCTTTCTTCAACTCAAATAATTGTGATCCAGTTTATTCTCCTCCCAGTCTGTTCTTCCCCCTCCACCACCACCTCCCCCTACTCCTCTCTCTCTCTCTCAGGTTTTTTGTGTTGCACGTAATTGCAAAGTGCATCAATATCTCGGTAATGACCAGTTTGTAACACTACTGACACTCGTTGAAAAAGACATAAGATCAGGAAAAGACTGCTGACTTTAACCTCCATTCTCGGTGAGGCAATGACCAGTCTGCTTCAATTTCGTTCTAGTTTCTTGCCATAGTCGTTCTCCTTGTTGCAACCCCATTTTAGAGGCGTCAAACCTCTATTCTAGCTTCTTGCAATACTCATTCTCCTCATTGCAACCCCATTTTAGAGGCATAAAAACCCCATTCTAGCTTCTTGCAATACTCATTCTCCTCATTGCAACCCCATACTAGCTTCTTGCAATAATCATTCTCCTCATTGCAACCCCATACTAGCTTATTGCAATACTCAGTCTCATCATTGCAACCCCATACTAGCTTCTTGCAATAATCATTCTCCTCATTGCAACCCCATTCTAGCTTCTTGCAATAATCATCTTCCTCCTCGCTGTTGACCCATTCCACTTGCACCAATTCCAACTTTTTTCTTTCTTACCGATGAACGGCCTTGGTGAACTGGTCTTCCCTGCACCATCTCCCAGCAAATTCATTTCCCTCTTACCTTACAAAAATTTACTGAGAGAGAGAGAACTGAGAGAGAGAGAACTGAGAGAGAGAGAACTGAGAGAGAGAACTGAGAGAGAGAGAACTGAGGGAGGGAGGGAAGGTTGGTTTTAGTGAGGCAGAGTAAGAGGAAGGGTGGCAAGGAGTTAAAGAATGGAGGAGGAAGGGAGGGACAGTGAGAAACGGAAAAGGAGAGAGGGAGAGAGAGAGAGAGATAGAGAGAGAGAGAGAGAGAGAGCGAGAGAGAGCTCTATCCACTCTCAAGATCGTTTGCTACTTCTTATAAAAACAGCTATAAGTTTTCTTTTTTGCGTCACTTGCCTTCAACTCTCATTTGTTTTTTCCTCCTCTGTGTGACCTATTTCTGAGCACTTACTATGGAAAACTATATATAATTTACCTGTTGCTGCGACACACACATGAGAGAGAGAGAGAATCGTTATTTTCACATGTGTTCTACCTTACCAATATCAACATCACTTAACCTACCCAAATCATCCTCACTCCGCCGTTGCAACATTATCAACAAACTCTCCCTGCAACATTAAAATTTCAACAACTGGTCATTTTCTCCCCCAAGTTATCGATCATTTTTTTTATTCATCTTTATCACCCTTCTCTTCACACCTTTCACTAGCTCTCGTAATTCCCTCTATCTCGTGTGTGTGTGTGTGTGTGTGTGTGTGTGATCTGAGGCTCTCCACTCTGTGTAATTCGTGGTGTATGTATGTGTGTGTGTGCATGTATGTATGTATGTATGTATGTATGTATGTATGTATGTATGTATGTATGTATGTATGTATGTATGTATGTATTGTGGAACCAGAAGAGAAGTGGACTCAGGTGAGACAAGGACAGGTAAGGTAACTTGAGGAGAGAGTACCCAGGAAATGTGAGTCATTCCTCCCTCCTTCCCTCCCTTCCCTCCTTCCTTTCCTTTCCTTCCTCCCTACTTCCTCCTTCACTCCCATTCTCTTACCCTTCCTCCCTCTTTCTATCTGTCTTTCCATACCTCCTCTTCTCCCCTTCCTTCCTGCTTCTCATCCCTCTCTCTCTCTTCCGTCTCTCCTCTACCTCCCTTTCATTCTCCTCTTCTTGTTTCTCTCTCCCCTTCCCTCTCTCTCCCCCTCCCTCCTCCCTCCCTCCTACACATGAAAGCAAACATATCTCACAAATAACGAGGCATCTTGATATCTTAGCTCATTACAAGGAAAGCAGTTAGACTCTCTCTGTTATGCCTTCCTATCTGTCTATCGGTCTGTTTGTCTCTCTCTCTCTTTATCATTGTATTTATCTCTCCCATTATCTGTCTTCCTTTAAACTTCTCTCTCTGCCTGGACAAGTTAGAGAAAGAGACAGAGAGAGAGAGAGAGAGAGAGAGAGAGAGAGGGGGGAGGAGGGGGGATGGGGGAGGGGGTACTCGCTCACCAATTCAATGCGTAATTTGAGAGGGTCAGGTCACCAGAGGGTCAGGTCACCAGAGGGTCAGGTCACCAGACACAATACAGGTATTTTGACGAGTCTATTATTATTATTGTTGTTGTTGTTGTTGTTGTTGTTGTCATCATGGTTATTATTACTATCATCATCTTCTTCACAAAGGTTCAACAGACAGTCACACACTAACACCAGAACAACTTTCTCTTGTTGTTCTGGCTGACCGAATTTGAGGTCTCTTCATAAACTCAGGTTACGTGTCAGTTCGAATCCCCCCCACGCCCATTCTTCCTCATCCCCACTGTTATGCACTAGTTATTGCCGACTTCGGAAAAAGATGGTTTCTCACAACCTGTTCCTGTATTGGCCAAAGGGTCATACAAGATCTGGTAACAATGGGTGGTTTGACTGACTTTCAATTGGTTTATTGACTTGGTGATAATGTGGATGTTTGTAAGTAGTTGTAGTGTGTCACCCTAATCCCAACTGAACTGTAATTCTATCCTAACCTAACCTAACCTAACCTAACCTAACCTAACCTAACCTAACCTAACCTAACCTAGCCTATCCTGATCTAACCTAACCTAATAGGAATGAAGGTCTATTAGGACTGGTTGATTCGGAGCCAAGCAGACTTAGGCCCTATTTCAACTAGGGCCTATTAGTCTTGTTGCTTATTAGTACTGGGGCTTATTAGAACTAGGACCTATTAGAACTGGGGCAGATTAGTAATGGGTCCTATTAGAACTGGGGCCTATTAGAACTGGGGCCTATTAAAACTTTATGGAACTTTCGCATTTATTGAGTATTGATCTGTTTGTCTGTCTGTCTGTCTGTCGGTCGGTCTATCTGTCTGTCTGTCGGTCGGTCTATCTGTCTATCTGTCTGTCTGTCTGTCTGCTTAATTATCTGATTAAGACATTACCTAACGTGAACGAGAGAGAGAGAGAGAGAGAGAGTTTTATTATTATTATTATTATAATTAATATTATTATTATTATTTTTATTATTATTATTATTATAGGGATTTGTCATACATATCCAAACACAAAGTAATACACACACACACACACACACACACACACACACACACACACACACACATCTCACCTTACCACAAAAACCGACTTATAATACCGAACAACCCGACACCGGTCACAGCTAGTCCTCTCCCTCCTCCCTGACCTCCCCAACGGACTCGATCCGACCCTCCCCTCCTCTCTCTCCTCCCCCTAGTCTCCCCAACCCTCTCCCCTTTTAAATTTTTTAGTTTAGCAAATTTATTGACAAAGCTTGTAGTACAGTTTGCCTTTTGTGAGTAATTCAGTCAGGTCTTGACACTGAGGGTGGTATCACTTCTCACTGCCACGCAGGACAGAGGTTCATACACAAAGAAATACATCATATTCATTGACAGTATATATAGGTCAGAGTCATGTGGGTGATGTCACGTCTCACTGCCACGTAGGACAGAGGTTCATACACAAAGAAATACATCATATTCATTGACAGTATATATATGTCAGAGTCATGTGGGTGATGTCACTGTTCACTGCCATGCAGGACAGAGGTTCCCCCGACCCAACTCGACCCAACCCTCCCTTACTCTCCTCCCACCCTGACCCCCCCCCTCCCTGACCTCCATGACCCGATCCGACCCGACCTGACCCGACCCGACCCGACCCGACGCCTTTTCTCACAACTAAAGGACAAACCCAAAGGCATTTATGATCTGTATTTGGCCACATTAACCTGAATTCCCAGAGAATCTTACGATAAATTCTTTCAAATATTGAGTCAAATTGACGCTGTGACTCGACCTTAACACAATACATACAGACATACAGACATACAGACATACAGGCATACAGACATACAGGCATACAGACATACAGACATACAGGCATACAGACATACAGACATACAGACATTCAGGCATACAGACATACAGACATACTTTCTTAAACAAAAATAAAAAAAAGTTCTTATATTAACTCGTGTTCAATTTTACTGTTTTAAAAATTTAGAAAGTTCATATTTTAAATCGTAATTAATAATACTTTCTAAAAACAATTCGAAAGTTCATATGGTAAACTTTCTAAACTGTGGTGGTGAAAGTGTGGTTGGAGAAAGGGAAAAGATTGAATTTCACTTTTAACTTCAACTAATGTGACAACTTCCTGAACTGGAATTAATTAGGCGACAATTTAGGCCTAGAGAGAGAGAGAGAGAGAGAGAGAGAGAGAGAGAGAGAGAGAGAGAGAGAGAGAGAGAGAGAGAGAAACGGATAAATAGAGAAAGAGGTGATAAAAGAGATAAATGAGCACAGAGAGAGAGAGAGACAGAGACAGAGAGATAAACAGAGACCTCGACTAAAACAGAATAAAGAACAGATAGAGATAAATAGATATAATAGAGATAATTAAAAAAATAGAGAGAGAAAGACATAGAGACTTATATAGAGACAGAGAAAGAATTAGAGCTAGAGAGAAAATCAAGGTCAAATGTCTCTCTCTCATGTAACCAATTCTCCACTACACGACACGGATTTACGTCATACTCTCAGATAAAATCGGGTTGCGTAAAAAGTAATATATTCTCACTAATCTGGAAGTATATTTATGTATAGCTGAGAACTCAAAGTATACCGCCATACATGTTATATAATGTATAGATTGGTTGGGTATAGTTAATAATTCAGTTAACGTTTAATACAGTCGCTACCTGGTAATTACTGTAACTTACCTGTAATTTATACCGTTTGTGTTTGTGTTGATATATCAGGAAATTATTTTGTATTTCTCTCAAGGCGCTAAATACATAATACACTCACCAACTGAAGAAATTACTGTAACCTATAAAATTACAGTATATTCTTGTACTGTAACCTTATCAATCACTCTGAATACATTATAATACAGGAATTTCTCTTTTTCTTTTATTTTATTTCGATCATCATTTCATCAGTGTTACAAAAGAAATCTTCACACACACACACACACACACACACACACACACACACACACACACATAAGGTCACCACCGTGTCTTAACCTATTAAATGTCGTGAGAACTTGACCTGGTATTATGTCAGGTCACCAGTTGTCACGTGACGTGTTGACGGGAAGTGTGTGACCCGCTCTCTCACCCACGACACACACACACATACACACACACACACACACACACACACACACACACACATACACAGTGCCAACACGGGCGATCCACAACGCCAGTGTCAACAGTCGAATGTGCCTGGCGTTCACTTACATACATAATAATAATAATAATAATAATAATAATAATAATAATAATAATAATAATAATAGTAATAATAATATCCTTTATTAGTTAATTTATATAAAAAATTCTATCTTTATCTTCCTCTCTCTCTCTCTCTCTCTCTCTCTCAACACATTGCTATAAGACCATAAAACGGACCCGGAAAAGATGCTGGTTGGTTCCTGTGTTCCCTCATCCATGACCACTGTACTGGAGAGAGAGAGAGAGAGAGAGATCACTGTGCTGGTAGAGGGAGAGAGTGAGACGGACAGACAGACAGAGAGAGAGATAGAAAGAGTAAAAGAGAGACAGAGAGAGACAGAGAGAGAGAGAGTGAGACACAGAGAGAGAGAGAGAGTGAGACAGAGAGAGAGAGACACACATAAAAATCGAAACACAGATACTCGCTGACACATACATACATACATACATACATACATACATACATACATACATACATACACACACAATATCAGCTGGCAGGAAACATTGCGTTCCTTAAGAAAACATTTTTTTTATACCTAAGAGAGTACAAGGGTGTGTAAATATTCCCTCAAGGTGTATGTATGTATGTATGTATGTACGTATGTATGTATGTATGTATGTATGTATGTATGTATGTGTATCCTGTGTTCAAGGTGTGGCCGGAATGGATCCCACGTGACTTTAAAAGAATCGGAAGTAGATTATTAACTGCTTGATAAAGGTTACTTGTCCCCACTTCTAATGGGCCCCAGTCTAAATGGGCCCCAGTGCTAATCAGTCCCTGTTCTAATGGACCCCAAAACTAATGAGTCAATGTTCTAATGGGCCCCAGTGGTAATGAATTCTTGTTCTAATGGGCCCCAGTGCTAATGAGTTCTAGTTCTAATGGGCCCCAGTGCTAAGGAGTCCCTAGTTATAATGGGCCCAGTGCTAAGGAGTCCCTAGTTATAATGGGCCCAGTGCTAAGGAGTCCCTAGTTATAATGGGCCCCAGTACTAAGGAGTCCCTAGTTATAATGGGCCCCAGTACTAAGGAGTCCCTAGTTATAATGGGCCCCAGTACTAAGGAGTCCCTAGCTGTAATGGGCCCAGTGCTAATGAGACTGATCTAATGGGCCCAAGTGCTAAGGAGTCCCTAGTTGTAATGGGCCCCAGTGCTAATGAGACTGATCTAATAGGCCCTAGTGCTAAGGGTCCCTAGTTATAATGGGCCCCAGTGCTAAGAGTCCCCTAGTTGTAATGGGCCCCAGTGCTAATGAGACTGTTCTAATGGCCCCAGTGCTAAGGAATGGGCCCTAGTGTCCCCTAAGGAGTCCCTAGTTATAATTGAGTAATGGTCCCTAGCCCCAGTGCTAATGAGACTGATCTAATGGGCCCTAGTGCTAAGGAGTCCCTAGTTCTAATGGGCCCCAGTGCTAATGAGTCCCTAGTTTTAACGAGACCCTGATTCTAATGGGGCCTTTGTTCTTAATGCCCCCAGCTCCTCTAGCTGTATTTACTGAGGGAGTGTCAGTGGAGGCACGTACGACCCACAGTGTGTAGTGGTCAAGAGGGGGGAGGGGGGGTCGAGTATACACCACACTTGATATTAGGGTAAGGAGATGAACAAACACACAAGAGTTACCTGTTTCCTTCCGGGGTATGTCTCTCTCTCTCTCTCTCTCTCTCTCTCTCTCTCTCTCTCTCTCTCTCTCTCTCTTCTATACACGTACAAATGACACACACAAACACACACACACACACACACACTCTAACACAGCCACACCCATAACTACACCCTACATCTAATCGTTCACGCCTAGAGGGTGGGAGGAGAAGCATAAATAAAAAACGGAACTTCATGGGGTCAATATTATAATCTGAGAGTGAAAGGAACCACGATTTTTGGTCATCTTGGTAAGGATTTCTTCATCCCTCTGTGTGTGTGTGTGTGTGTGTGTGTGTGTGTGTGTGTGTGTGTGTGTCTGTGTGTGTGTTTCTGTATACCGTTTTTGTCTGTCTATCTTTATTTAACTAGATGTTTGTCTGTCATTCTGTCTGTGAAGAGTTTTATCTACTCATAATTACAGCGATCTGTTTGTCTGTCTCTCTGTCTGTCTGTCTGTGAATGACTGTACGCACGCAAGAGACAGCATCACTCACTCCGTCACCTCTTGAGCACCGCCTTGAATAACCAACTGACCACCAAACGTAAACAAAGCCACGTGACTCCTCAAACACGTCTCAACAGGTCTTTTGTTTACACTCTCACTCATTCTATTGTTTATAAGTCAAGGGTTTTTCTTTTATTAATTCTCACTTGAAATATTCCACTGTTTATTATAAGCTTTTGGGAATTGGTGTTAAGTAGTGTTTAAGTAGCGTTAAGTAGTGTTAAGCAGTGTTAAGTAACGTTAAGTAGTGCTAAGTAGTGCTAATTAATGTTAAGTAGTGTTAAGTAGCGTTAAGTACCGTTAAATAGTGTTAAGTAATGTTAAGTAGCGATAAGTTCCGTAAAATGGTGTTAAGTAGCGATAAGTTCCGTTAAATGGTGTTAAGTAGTGTTAAGTAGTGCAGTAAAGTTTTGGGTATTCTTAGGATATGGCCGAATTTTAGGTCAGTTTTGGGTATGTTCTTATAAATGGTTGATTGGTTGAATTTGTCTTTGTTCTTGTTGTTTTTCTTATTTGTTTTTGCTTGTTTCAGAATTGTTTTTGTTTTTGCCTTTTATTTGTAATTTTTTTTTATTTATTGTTTAAAACTGACAATTGGTGAAATGTGAATTTGAAGACTAGAATACGAATTGTCAAGTACATACATACATACATGCATACATACATACATACATACATACATACATACATACATACATACATACATACATCAAATCTCTGCCATATAAATAATTATCACACTCACACACACACACACACACACACACACACACACACACACACACACACACACACACACACACACACACTCTCTAATCCATTCTCCCCCCCTACACAGCTACGCGATACACAGCTCAAAAGACAGACTCGGATTCTTATCGAAGCTGCCGACACTAACTTGTGAATCGGTCAAGCGTATCCAAGCCCATCAAGATGTGTAACTAAGAGTCAGAATCACGTCCCAGCCGCCTTGATTCTCACCCTTATGGTTTGATTCTTGATACACTGATATGTAACTAGGAATCGTGTGGGCGTGATTGGGTGTGGTTATGTGTATGTATGTATGTATGTATGTATGTATGTATGTATGTACACAACCTTCTATTAGGAACCACACACAGGCGTCAGGCGTATACCGACGTACAGGTCAGAGTGTCAGTACGTGTTGGCGGTTAATCTGGACCACGGGCGTAGGCTAGACCTTGGGACTCTACACACACACACACTACTACTACGTGGCCTCCAGCCTCCCCCAATAGCCACACCTTCGCCACCATTTTATTACCTTAATATTAAATATCCTAATACATAAGTAGCTATCCTATCTGTGTTAAGTTAGACCGCGGATCTATGCGGCATTCAGTGACAGTACCTCATAGTCGATATCTGCAGCAGTTGTCGGAGTAGGGGCAGAAGCTCTCGTTCCTCTGAGGCAGAGCAAAGCCGACCGAAGGAGAGAAAAGACAGTCGACATCTCATCCAGGCTGTAACATAACTTCTGGGCTGCTGTTTCTGAGATCAACTCCGCTCTGGCGTAGAAACATCCACAGAGGTTGTGAACACTAAATGAGTGAAGCTGCCTTGATCAACGTTTTGAATTCTCTCCCCATATGCCCTTCTCTTGTCGTTCTCGTTCCTCCTGTGTGCAGCATCGAGAGCTAGGTTACGGTGACATGCGGCCATGGGATAAAAAATCCTGATGTCGAAGAAAGCTCGCTGTCCCGCGTCCAGAATCCTCGAGCACTGACGTCCACACGGGCTTCGTTAGATGTGTTTGAAGTCCTGTGTTGGAAGATCTCACCATCCAATGGAAGGAGGGTCGGTTCTACCATGACATCCCGGCAGATTTCCTTCAACATATTTGCTGTGAGATCCCTTACCTCGTCATGCCTCATGCATATGAAGCCCCCCTTCTTGCACACTATGGCGTGATCGCCATCATAGGAAGAGCCACACACGCATTGGGAGGGCAAACCTTCTACTGGCCGACCGTACCTTAGAGCAATGGCATCTGTAAATTCTTGTTTATTAAGACTGAAGCCATTTGCCCTTATCGGTAACGTAGTTAACCAGTTCGAGGCGCCCACCTCCTGCGCTAAAGCTACTTTTTTGTTCAAATTTTCTGGTACCTGCAGCAATAGTTGCTGCAACTTATCATTTTGGCAGTGCTATCGATCTGTCGTAATGGACCTACGAATCTTATTTACTTCACTGGTATCCACTTCCCCTGTTGCATTCTGGGCTATTATACTACTACTACTACTACTACTACTACTACTACTACTACTACTACTACGCCAGGGTTGTATTTCACGGTGTATTAAAGATATATAAAAGCCTACCCATAAAATAATATTAATTTTTGAATGACAATGTTAAGTTTGTCGGCCATAATTACACATGTTGTCAGCACTTCCTGTTGGGTGATAGTTTTAACCCTCGTCTTTCATCAGCTGTTAGACAGATGGTAGTTGTGTAGGTACCACATATAGCGCCATGGTGTGTGTATAGTGTGCAGGGATGTAGCGCCATGGTGTGTGTATAGTGTGCAGGGATGTAGCGCCATGGTGTGTGTCTAGTGTGCAGGGATGTAGCGCCATGGGGTGTGTATAGTTTGCAGGGATGTAGCGCCATGGTGTGTGTCTAGTGTGCAGGGATGTAGCCATGGTGTGTGTCTAGTGTGCAGGATGTAGCGCTATGGTGTGTGTGTATAGTGTGCAGGGATGTAGCGCCATGGTGTGTGTCTAGTGTGCAGGGATGTAGCGCCATGGTGTGTCTAGTGTGCAGGGATGTAGCGCCATAGGGTGTGTCTAGTGTGCAGGGATGTAGCGCCATGGGGTGTGTCTAGTGTGCAGGGATGTAGCGCCATGGGGTGCAGTGTATAGTTGACTCTTGTACTGCTCCGCCATACATAATCTCAGAATTCTGATACTTCACACATAAGTCATGCTCTTTATGCCAACTTTACATTAATAGTGTTAATATGTGTTTAATGATCAGGAACGATGCTTCTCCAGCCACGTAAATAAATAATAATAACATTACCTTATGCCTTACACGCCAACCACATATAAATCTCTATTCCTTTCAACGCTGTGTACGTAAACAGACTCTCGGATCAGCTGACAACAAATTACTACATGGAAGCTCGTGAGATATTAAATCAGATATGACGTCACTCGAAACAGCTGATCTGCATAAACAAAGAGGTGCATTTTGGCACCCCTGTTCGGTCTTGTCTTACCCAGATTTTTGGTGTATTAGCATAGAATTTGGTGAGTCTTGTCCACATGATTTTCGATGATTGTGGCTCAGATTTGAGTGATTCTAACCCAGATTTGAGAGATTCTAGCCTAGATATGAGTGATTCTGTCCCACATTTGAGTAATTCTAGTCTAGATTTGAGTGATTTTATCCCAGATTTCAGTGATTCTGGCCCAGATTTTAGTGATCACTGTACCTATACCTTATACTGTACCGTGTTTATGTACAGTACCAGTAATGACAAGATACAGGTATAAATACAAGTTCATAGAAGGGTTTATATACAGGTGTAGGCACAGGTAAGGGCAATTACCCTGTACCTGTAGGAAGGGGCAGCGTCTCCTGTCAGAGCCCAGATGAAGGCAAGTTTTTAGGTGAAATGCCATAGGTTAGATTGAAGGTAGTGTGTGTGTGTGTGTGTGATGGTGTTGGGGTATACAAATCCTCTTCAAGGAAAGGGAGAAGGTGGAGTATGAGGGGAGGGAGGAAGAGGGGAGGAGGAGGGAGGAGGAAGGAACGTGGAAGTTGGAACCAGACACTTTCTCTGGCTATGGGCGCAAAGTGAAGTGTTGAGAGAGATTGTTCCCTCACACACAGAGAGAGAGAGAGAGAGAGAGAGAGAGAGAGAGGTGGGAGTTAGGAAACAGAGAAAGTGGAGTCAGAGGAAAGAGAGAGACATACATGATCTTACGCTCTCTGTCTCTCCTTAATCCAGGTGATACAATTCAGTCGGTGATAGGTACTGAAAGTCGATGGGCCTCACCACACCCCTTCCCCTCACCTGGATGACCTCTGGGTTGCAGACAAGAACCCCTTGCAGGTGATAAGAACCCCCCCCACAGGTGAGCAGAACCCCCTTTTTCTACTACCCCACGGAAATTCATAACTGCAGAGCATAAACTGACGATCACCACAACACAGTCAGCCGTAGGTATGAATAAGGAATGTCTTACGGTATTCAGACCCATGAATCTCTTAAACTGTCTTCTAACAGTGAGGGTTTTAATAATGTTACCGTGTATATATTGTAATATTATCAGTGTTATTAAAATATTGCCCTATTGACTCACATATTGTTATAAAATGTCTCTACACACACACACACACACACACACACACACACACACACACACACTTTGTCTAACAGTTATGAATCGTGTCTCGGTCCCCAGTCTTAGTAGGTCCCCAGTCTTAGTAGGTCCTAGTCTTAGTGGGTTTAGAACCTATTAGAATAAAGATCTAGTAAGCTTAGAATCAATTAGAAATGAAGTCAATTAAAAAAACCTCACGTTCATCCTGGTTAAAAAAATAATAATAATAAAAAAAATCAGTTGGTGACCTTAATGTACTGTACTGTACGACTCTCTCTCTCTCTCTCTCATCTCTACTGGTGATTTCTCCTCTAACTACCTGTGACCTCGTCTAGACCAACCTGGTGATTTACCTAGTACCTCACCAGTTCACCAGGCCAACGAAATCAAAGGTTAATCGTATCAAAATTCAGGTTTTAATTTGTACTCAAGTTATTAAGAGAAGATATCGTTCGCTCAGGGTCCAAGGCTATTGTGTCTGTGTGTTTTTATAATCGTCGTACCCTAAGGCATCGATTGACGTACTCTGGATAAATTGTCGCTAGTGTGTGTGTGTGTGTGTGTGTTTCTCTTTTGTAATGTATAAATAAGGTTGCATATTTCAAGGGGATTTCCTAATAGGCATTAATCCTATTAATGTTCCAGTCTTAATTGGCTCAAGTTCTAATAGTCCTAGGTCCTAAAAGGTTGCAGTGCTAATAGGTTTTAATTTATATAAGTTCCATCCCTAAAAGTCCCCATTATTAATAGGCTCCATGTCTAATAGGTCCAAATGACACACAGATATTTACACAGGTAAACACACACACACACACACACACTCATTGACCTCTTCCCACAGTCAGCTGGACACGAGAGGTGGGGCAGGTGTCAAGTGTCAATGAAAGTCAATATTCTCAATGCAAAGTGGGGGGGGGTGTCAGGTGTCAATATTCACACCTTCAGTGGAAAACTAAAACACCTGTCTCATTCCGGTGTTTGGTCAGGTGGGTCCCAGTCCTGAAGGGCCCCAGTCCTAACCGGCCCCCAGTTCTATTGGGCTCCGGTCGTAACGGACCCAGTACTAACTGGCCCCAGTACTAACTGGTCCCAGTACTAACTGGTCCCAGTACTAACTGGTCCCAGTAATGAGGAGAAACAATAGGTTAAGTTAGTCTTATGCTATGTTAGGTTGTTACGTTAGGACTAAATTAGGTTAAGTTAATTTAAAACTATGACAGGGTAGGTTAAGACTCCCCCCCCCCCCGTAGCTAAGACTCGTGCAGGACATGACCCTGGTAGAGAGCGTGACGCGTTAGGGCCCATGGAGGTCGTGCAGACAATCTAGATCCAACCACGAGCTGTAGTGTCTTTTGTGTGCGTGTGTGTGTGTGTGTGTGTGTGTGTGTGTGTGTGTGTGTGTGTGTGTGTGTGTGTGTGTGTGTGTGTGTATAATAATAATAATAATAATAATTGACGGTTTATTGAAAAAGTTCTGCAGCCCGAAGGCTGAAAATATACATTGGACATAAATGACTTATTACATACATTGGTGGTTTAACAAAAGCCTTCATTAGAGAAAGGTAAAGGAACATACAGTGAACATACAGATTATTGTAGGTGTTGAACAGCAAAAACGTAGTGTAGTAACTCCCTCCCAGATGGTGTTAGGAGGGACCTCACGTGGTGTAGTAGTTCCCTCACAGATGGTGTTATGAGGGGCCTCACGGGTGTAGTAATTCCCTCAC
Organism: Homarus americanus; assembly: GCF_018991925.1. Lineage (NCBI taxonomy): Eukaryota > Metazoa > Arthropoda > Malacostraca > Decapoda > Nephropidae > Homarus > Homarus americanus. The sequence continues at coordinate 40,502 of NW_024721505.1, read as the reverse complement.
AGATGGTGTTATGAGGGGCCTCACGTGGTGTAGTAATTCCCTCACCGATGGTGTTATGAGGGGCCTCACGTGGTGTAGTAATTCCCTCACAGATGGTGTTATGAGGGGCTCACGTGGTGTAGTAATTCCCTCACAGATGGTGTTAGGAGGGACCTCACGTGGTGTAGTAGTTCCCTCACAGATGGTGTTGTGAGGAACCTGACGTGGTGTAGTAGTTCCCTCACAGATGGTGATATGAGGGACCTGACGTGGTGTAGTAATTCCCTCACAGAAGGATGTTATGAGGGACCTCACGTGGTGTAGTAGTTCCCTCACAGATGGTGTTATGAGGGACATCACGTGGTGTAGTAATTCCCTCACATATGGTGTTATGAGGGTGTGTGTGTGTGTGTGTGTGTGTGTGTGTGTGTGTGTGTGTGTGTGTGTGTGTGTGTGTGTGTGTGTGCGTGTGTGTGTGTGTGTGTGTGTGTGTGTGTGTCTGATATGAGATGTCTGTCTGTCTCTTTCACCTTTTTGTATCCATATATATCTGTATGTCTATCTCCCTCACCCTCCTCTCTCTCTCCTCATCAACCTCCTCTCTCTCTCCCTCTCCTTCAGCACACCCTCTGTCCCTCGCTCTCCCTCTCCCTCTCTGTCCCCTTATTTCTAAGGCAATATGGGTGTGTGTGTGGTGGAGAGGGCGTGTGCGTGAGAGGGGGTGTGGGAAGGTAGTGAGGAGGTCGCTTGGTGGTAGGATATGTATGTGGAATGTCGTCGGTGATGTGGTACAGAGGGTGTTGGAGGGTGTGTGGTGTGTGTGTGTGTGTGGCGGGGTATGGGAGAGTGAGAGGTGTGTGGGGAAGGCGTGGGATGGGTGGGGGAATAGGGGAGGATATGGGGGTGTGAGAGGATGTGGGGGGCGTGGGAGAGGGATGTGGTAGGGGCGTGGGAGAGGATGTGGGGGTGGGGAGAGGGATGTGGGGGCGTGGAAGGATGTGGGGGGGGGGCGTGGGAGGATGTGGGGGGGCGTGGGAGAGGATGTGGGGGCGTGGGGAGGGATGTGGGGGACGTGGAGGCTGTGGGGGGCGTGGGAGGGGATGTGGGGGCGTGGGAGAGGATGTGGGGGCGTGGGGAGGATGTGGGGGGCGTAGGGAGAGGATGTGGGGCCGTGGGAGAGGATGTGGGGGACGTGGGAGTATGTGGGGGCGTGGAAGGGATGTGGGGGCGTGGAAGGGATGTGGGGGCGTGGGGAGAGGATGTGGGGGCGTGGGAGAGGATGTGGGGGCGTGGGAGAGGATGTGGGGGCGTGGGAGAGGATGTGGGGGTGCGTGGAGAGGGATGTGAGGGGCCGTGGGGAGAGGATGTGGGGGCGTGGGAGAGGGATGTGGGGGCCGTGGGAGAGATGTGGGGCGTGGGAGAGGATGTGAGGGGCGTGGGAGAGGATGTGAGGGGCGTGGGGAGAGGATGTGGGGGGCGTGGGAGGATGTAGTGGGCGTGGGAGAGGATGTGGGGGCGTGGGAGAGGATGTGGGGGGGCGTGGGAGGGATGTAGTGGGCGTGGGGAGAGGATGTGGGGGGCGTGGGAGAGGGTTGTGGGGGCGTGGGAGGGTTGTGGGGGGCGTGGGAGAGGATGTAGTGGGCGTGGGGAGAGGATGTGGGGGCGTGGAAGGATGTGGGGGCGTGGGGAGGATGTGGGGGCGTGGGGAGGATGTGGGGGCGTGGGGAGAGGGATGTGGGGGCGTGGGGAGAGGGATGTGGTAGGGCTGGGAGAGTATGTGGGGGCGTGGGAAGGGATGTGGTAGGGCGTGGGAGAGGATGTGGTAGGGCGTGGGAGAGGATGTGGGGGCGTGGAAGGATGTGGGGGGCGTGGGGAGAGGATGTGGGGGCATGGGAGAGGTGTGGGGCGTGGGAGAGGATGTGGAGGGCGTGGGAGAGGATGTGAGGGGCGTGGGGAGAGGATATGGGGGCGTGGAAGGATGTGGGGGGCGTGGGAGGGATGTGGGGGCGTGGGGAGGGATGTGGTGGGGCGTGGGAGATGTGGGGGGCGTGGGAGAGGATGTAGTGGGTCGTGGGAGAGGATGTAGTGGGCGTGGGAGAGGGATGTGGTAGGGCGTGGGAGGATGTGGTAGGGCGTGGGAGAGGGTTGTGGGGGGCGTGGGAGAGGATTTGGTAGGGCGTGGGAGAGGATGTGGTGGGGCGTGGGAGGTATGTGGGGGCGTGGGAGGTATGTGGGGGCGTGGGAGAGGATGTGGGGGCGTGGGGAGAGGATGTAGGGGCGTGGGGAGGATGTGGGGGTGTGGGAGGGATGTGGTAGGGCGTGGGGAGGTATGTGGGGACGTGGAAGGGATGTGGGGGCGTGGGAGAGGATGTGTTGGCGTGGGGAGAGGATGTGGGGGCGTGGGAGAGGATGTGGGGCGTGGGGAGAGGATGGGGGCGTGGAGGGGATGTGGTAGGGCGTGGGAGAGTGTGTGGGGGGCGGGGAGAGGATGTGGTAGGGCGTGGGAGAGGATGTGGTAGGGCGGGGAGAGGATGTGGGGGCGTGGAAGGATGTGGGGCGTGGGGAGGATGTGGGGACGTGGGAGGAGAGGGATATGGGGGCATGGAGGGGATGTGAGGGCGTGGGAGAGTATGTGGGGGCGTGGAGGCTGTGGGGGCGTGGGAGAGGATGGGGGCGTGGGAAAGGATGTGGGGGCGTGGGAGGGATGTGGGGGGCGTGGGAGAGAGGATGTGGGGGCGTGGGAGGATGTGGGGGCCGTGGGGAGAGGATGTGGGGGGCGTGGGGGTGGATGTGGGGGCGTGGGAGGATGTGAGGGCCGTGGGAGAGGATGTGGGGGCGTGGGAGAGGATGTGAGGGGCAAGGAGAGAGTGAGGGCGTGGAGATGATGTGGGGGCGTGGGAGAGGATGTAGTGGTCGTGGGAGAGGATGTAGTGGGCGTGGAGAGGATGTGGTAGGGCGTGGGAGAGGAGTGTGGTGGGGCGTGGGAGAGGTTGGGGGGGGCGTGGGAGAGGTTTGGTGGGGCGTGGGAGAGGGATGTGGTAGGGCGTGGGAGAGTATGTGGGGCGTGGGGAGGTATGTGGGGGCGTGGGAGGAGTGTGGGGGCGTGGGAGAGGATGTAGTGGGCGTGGGAGAGGATGTGGGGGCGTGGGAGAGGGATGTGGTAGGGCGTGGGAGAGGGTTGTGGGGGGCATGGGGAGGATGTGGTAGGGCGTGGGAGGATGTGGGGGCGTGGGAGGGATGTGGGACCTGGGAGAGGATGTGGTGGGCGTGGGAGAGGATGTGGTGGGGCGTGGGGAGAGGATGTGGGGCGTGGGAGAGGATGTGGTAGGGCGTGGGAGGGATGTGGTAGGGCGTGGGAGAGGATGTGGGGGCGTGGGAGAGGATGTGGTGGGGCGTGGAGAGGATGTGGGGACGTGGGGGAGGAGTTAAGGTTAACAGGTAAGTCAACAGTACCACACTGTCATGACCCCATCTGTCTGACACACCTGACACCTCCATCCTCCCTTCCTCCCCCACCCTTTAAGGATACTCTGCTCTAGTTCCGTATTATCATTTCCCTCCCCTCATCTTCCTCCTTCCTTCCCTCTCATCTTCCTCCTTCCTTCCCTCCTCCCTCCCTCTCTTTCCCTCACTCTCTCTATTTTCTATCTGTGTCTCTATTCCTCTCTCAGTTCTCTCTTTACCTCTCCTCTCTTTCTTTCCTCCCCTCCTCCTTATAGTTTTCTCTCTCTCTCTCTCTCTCTCTCTCTCTCTCTCTTCTCCCACCCCTTCAACTCCCTTGATTACTCCTCCACTTTCTCTCTCCTACATACCTCCCTCCTTTCCCTCCGTCCCATAGAATATACCCTGTTCCATATACGTAACTCCTTTTCCTCTTCTCTTCCTCCTTCTCTTACCCCTCCTTTAGTGCGTATTATCACTCCTCTACTTCCCTTCCCCCCTCGCTCCCTCCTTCCCATAAACACTACCCCTACTTCCTTCCCTTTTTCCTTCCCTTTTCCCTTCTCTATCCCTCTCTCCTCCCTCCCTTTGCTGCATTACCCCTCTCCCTCCTCCTCCACCTCCTCCTTTTCTCTGCATTGGCCTCCCTCCCTCCCCTCTTTTCCTCCTTCCCTCTCCTTCCAGCTGGCACTGTGAGTGGGCGTGGCCAGATGGAGGTTAGGTATAAGTAAGAGGTCGACTCCTCTCAGTCACTCAGTTGCTCGCCACACCGCTTTCCCGACACATCCATCTCACCCCTTCCTATTTCACTTCCTCCACGACGTTTGGGATTCTAATAAGTAACATGAAGGTAAAATCTCCTACAGGAACGACCAGACCACGACGACCACAACACCATCACGACCACGACGACTCCTACAGGTTATGTGGCAACACTGTGTGCGGTACGAGACCATTTGTTTACATTATCGTTTAGGTTTAGGTTTTGTATCGTATGTGTGTGTGTGTGTGTGTGTGTGTGTGTGTGTGTGTGTGTGTGTGTGTCGCAAAGTGTTATTGAAACATATATTGAAAAGTGTCGTGAAAATCAGACGTTGAAATTGGTCATTAAAATGTGTCATTAATGCTTATTAGAGAAACGTGCTAATTATCTGTGAGTGACACCTGTGCTAAGTACCTCTCATTAAGTGACACCTGTGCTAAGTACCTCTCATTAAGTGACACCTGTGCTAAGTACCTCTCATTAAGTGACACCTGTTGATAATACCTCTCATTAAGTGACACCTGTGCTAAGTACCTCTCATTAAGTGACACCTGTTGATAATTACCTCTCGATAATTAACACCTGTTGATAATTATCTTTCATTAAGTGACACCTGTTGATAATTACCTCTCTTTAATTAACACACGTGGATATTTATTTCATTAATTAACACCTGTACCGATCTATCTATCTACTCTCTCTCTCTCTCTCTCTCTCTCTCTCTCTCATTAAGTTCCCCCAACCCTGAACTTTTGTTAGAATTTTAACACGTCATTCTCTCCTAAGCTGAAGTTGATTAAGTCAATAAAAACAAACAGAGAGAAGAGGGGAGAGGTGATAATGAAGAAAGGGAGGATAATGGTGAAGAAGAACATCAACAACAAAAACAATAACAATGACAAGAAAAAGTAGAAGGGAGAAGTCGATGATGATGATAGGGGAAAGAACACGACAATAATGAAGATGAGGATAAAGACGAAGAAGAACAACAACAAAAAGAGCAAAGACAAGACGAAGAAGATGACTTAGCAATAAATAATGAAAAAGAAGAAGCAATAAACAAACAGGAAGACCTACACCACTTTACCAAACCTGCCACGACGAGTCTTCTCAGTCAGGTCAGAGAGAGATAATGGGAGAGCTCAGTGACACATACTTATCTTTACTTCTTATTCTTGCAAGACTTTTTCAACGTTGGTGCAATGTAAGCGATATGTGGTGATGGGAGAGAGAGATAGAGATAAGGGGAGAGAGAGAGAAAGAGAGAGAGGGAGGGGGAGAGAGAGACGGGAAACGGAGAGGTAGCCAGAGACAGATCTTAAAAAACACTTAATTCCCATAATATGATAATTTAAACCTTTTCATACCATAAAAATATGCTAATGACTCTCCTACCGTGATTATAAGACCATTAGAGAAAGATAATTACCCCCTTTACTGCTCTAACTACCTCATTAGTCAACAGAAGGAGTAATAACCACTATTTTCGTGACGACTTAGCTACTATACATTCTTATTGGACACTTTTTCAGTAAATTTCACTCTTACTAAGTACGTGATGTTCATTAATTACTAAAGTACCCAATTAATTCACTAGTTATTGTACGCGTGTAATAACAGGTATGGTACGTAATTACCTTAGTTGCGTAGTAATTATCTTTCGTGGCCGAGGGTTATTTTATAATTTAGCATTATAGTAGTATCATACAGTTAAAAGTACAAGTAATTATCTTTTAACTAAGTAATAGGTAATTTAACTACCAATGAAGTCATATATCTCCCATAAGTAGAGTAGTAAGTAGTATTATTTACACTTCCGGTACGATAACTTCTCACACACCAGACGACCCTGTTTGTTGACATTGTTGCGTAATGGCCTCCAGGAGTTAGTCTAGTACAGTGGTTCTCAACCTTGTTTGCCCCATGCACCCCTTTCACCATATGTCAGAATGTCATTCCCCCCTCCTTTCCAAGATTGTCTGCCTCAAAAAGTGCATTCCAAATAATATGCATATAATACTGAAAATCCTTTATTTTTTCCATATTAGTACATATACATTTACAATTTTACATGGATTATTTTTATAGTGGAGTTTTACAAATTAAATGCCAATTGAAAATGTTGATGGATTTATAAAACTTGAATAAAAGTAAAATAGTTTTTTTTTATTTATAATGAATTACTTAACAGACCAAACTGAAGCATAATGCAATAAACAAAAAGTTCAATAGAATACCAGGATATTGTAAATTTGTAATTAATTTTATTCAGATGAAGATTACAGTCAATGAGAAACCTGTGATTGTTTTTTCTTCGCCAATTCTGGGATACGCGGAGGAGTGCTTGAAAGGGCACAACGCAGGTCATTTTCTACCTCTAATCTACTACGTTGCTTCGTTTTAATTTGCAACAGAGTTGAAAAGCCTGACTCACAAAGATATGTCGACACAAACGGAAGCAATGCACGGATAGCTCTTTCTGCCACTTTTGGGTAGGAATCGCACATTAAGGGCCAAAATTCTGTGATTGATTTCTCATCGAACATATCTCTTGCTCCCGAATCAGTTTCCCCCCCCCCCTGAAAACCTGAATTCCCCCCCTGGGGGGAATTCCCCCCCCCCTGGTTGAGAACCCCTGGTCTAGTACGAACGAAGAAATCTCGCTTATAGTTATCCGGTCAAGATCTAAATTCTCAAATATTCGTATGTTAAATAATCTCCACTAAACAGAGAGGTTAAATATTGCTTCGGAACTCCATTGTGACTAGAGGGTATTTTGGACACATTCTCTCGTTTCCGGATTATGGGCAACTTTTTTTGTTCGTTCTTATCTCGTAAAGTCGTTCGAGAAAAAGTCCATTTGCATTCTTGTTAAAGGTCATCACTTCATTTTCGTATAAATTAGGAGAAAAAAATTAAAGAAAATTAATTTATAGTTTATTTTACTTGTAATATTTATAAAAAACAAGGCTTTCATTTATTAATTCACTCTCCCTTTGTCTTTCTCCCCTCCCTCTCTTTCTCTCTCTCTCTCTCTCTTTCCTCCCCACCCCCGCCCATCTCTCTCTCCTCCCCATCCCACTCTCTCCCCCACCCATTTCTCTCTCCTCCACTTTATCATCATCTTCACGTTTCATAAATCATCGGTTCAACAATATCCACTATTTTTACGAGGGCTGAGGTGAGGTGAAACGAGGTATCCAGCGATTTCTTTCCTTTTGCAATATCGTTGTGTAAGATGCCAGATGCTCACACGGAGATGGTGGAAGATGGTGATAGATGGTGGAAGATGGTGATAGATGGTGGTAGATGGTGATAGATGGTGGTAGATGGTGGAAGATGGTGATAGATGGTGATAGATGGTGGAAGATGGTGATAGATGGTGGTAGATGGTGATAGATGGTGGTAGATGGTGGTAGATGGTGATAGATGGTGGTAAATGGCGATTGATGGCTGGATCTATCTATCTATCTTTAACTCAAGCTTGACTTCATCCTTCACACACACATACAACAAGTACTACCCAGCACACACATACACACACACATACAACAAGTACTACCCAGCACACACACACACACACACACACACACATACAATAAGTACTACCCAGCACACACACACACACACACACACACACACACACACACAAGCACACACACACACACACACACATACAACAAGTACTACCCAGCACACACACACACACACACATACAACAAAGTGCTACCCAACACACACACACACATACAACAAGTACTACCCAGCACACACACACACACACACACACACACACACACACACACACACACACACACACACACATACAACAAGTACTACCCAGCACACACACACACACACACACATACAACAAATTACTACACAGCACACACACACACACACACACACACACACACACACATACAACAAGTACTACCCAGCACACACACACACACACACACACACATACAACAAAGTACTACCCAGCACACACACACACACACACACACATACAACAGTACTACCCAACACACACACACACACACACACACACACACACACACACACACACAACATAAGGAAGGAAGGGGGAGTGGCAACCATAGTCACAAACATCTGGTCTGAGGCAAAGGTCAGGTGAGGGGTCAAGGGTGGGAGGCCAGCTATCATTCAAAGATGCACCGTAGATCAGGTAGTCAAGATGGTGTGGAGTCTATAATGTATGAATTGTGGATGTGTTGATGTCATTGTGTGTGTGTATGTGTGTGTGTGTGTGTGTGTGTTTGTAGTGTTTCGTTAATGAGTCGTGTCGGTCGTGTGAATTAACTGTGTTGTATTGTTATTACTACTACTACTACTACTACTACTACTACTATCAACGCCACTACCACCACTACTACCACCAGAAGGACTCACCTGTTACCGTACCCTGTGATGTAACGCTGGTGCTGTTACTCTGACCTGTGACGTAGAGATGCATGTTACGTCACGCGTTACGAGGGGCTGTGGTCGTGGTGCTTAGAATCAGGTTCATATTTGGGTGAACGATTACGGCCCTTACGTGTGTGTGTGTGTGTGTGTGTGTGTGTGATCGCTCCTGCTGGGGATTTGTAACAGGTGTTCGTGTAATTACCTGAGAGATGCAGCTCCGGCAGGTAACACCACAGGTAACAACTCGTGTTGCGTCACTCCTACTGCTGGTTGACTACTACTACTACTACTACTACTACTACTACTTTTTTTTTATTGGCCTCCAGCCTCCCCCAATAGCCACACCTTCGCCACCATTTAATTACCTTAATATTAAATATCCTAATACATAAGAAGCTATCCTATCTGTGTTAAATTAGTTGAGCCGCAGATCTATGCGGCATTCAGTGACTGTAGCCTCATAGTCAATATCTGCAGCAGTTGTCGGAGTTGGGGCAGAAGCTCTCGTTCCCCTGAGGCAGAGCAAAGCCGACCGAAGGAGAGAGAAAGACAGTCGACATCTCATCCAGGCTGTAACATAACTTCTGGGCTGCTGCTTCTGTTCGGAGATCAACTCCGCGAGTCTGGCGTAGAAACATCTTGCACTTGGTCCCATCCCACCAGAGGTTGTGAACACAAGAGGAGTGAAGCTGCCTTGATCAACGTTTTGAATTCTCTCCCCATATGCCCTTCTCTTGTCGTTCTCGTTCCTCCTGTGTGCAGCATCGAGAACTAGGTTACGGTGACATGCGGCCATGGGATCAAAAATCCTGGTATGTCGAAGAAAGCTCGCTGTCCCCGCGTCCAGAATCCTCGAGCACCGACGTCCACACGGGCTTCGTTAGATGTGTTTGAAGTCCTGTGTTGGAAGATCTCACCAGCCAATGGAAGGAGGGTTGGTTCTACCATGACATCCCGGCAGATTTCCTTCAACATATTTGCTGTGAGATCCCTTACCTCGTCATGCCTCATGCATATGAAGCCCCCCTTCTTGCACACCATGGCGTGATCGACGTCATAGGAAGAGCCACACACTACTACTACTACTACTACCACTCTCCCTCACATCATCTCTCCCATTCCTACCCTCCTACTCTCCCTCTCCCCACCTTCCTTCCCATCTTCCTCCCACTCTCCCTCCCTCCCTCCTTCCCTCCCTTCCACCCTCTCACTCATTCTCCTATCTCTCCCTCCCTGCCAACACCTCCCTCCCCCTGCAACACCTCCTCCTGCCTACACCTCCTCCTGCCCAACACCTTTCCCTCACCATGCCCCCCCCTCCCTACAGAAGCTACCTGACCACTTAAGTGAAAACGTAAAGACATTTTACCTTAACCTAATTTGCATATTGGTATTTAAAGGAGACATTACTTCCTGTGTGCCTGGTTAAATGGGCCCCAGTGCTAATAGACCCCAGTCCTATTAGGCCCCAACCTGGCCAGATTTATCCATTATTATTATTATTATTATTATTATTATTATTATTATTATTATTATTATTATTATTATTAATTTCAGACATTTACAACATTACCATTTTTGACTGACTTACTTAACATAATTATTGATACATTTTACGATTTTTTCTAATTCTAAGAAGAATTAATTGCTTTATTCCTTTAGTACAATTGCTCTCTCTCTCTCTCTCTCTCTCTCTCTCTCTCTCTCTTAATCCATAACCTAATCCCTCTGAACTCTAATAAATCCCTTAATCCATAATCCAATCCCTTTTTAAGTCTAATACAATCCCTTAATCCCTTCTATAATCCCCCTGAACTCTAATCTCCCCCCTAATCCGTAATCTAATCCCCTAAACTCTAATTTATACCCTTAACCCCCTAAACTAATCCCCTTAATCCCTACTATAATCCCCTAAACTCTTATTTATACCCTTAACCCCCTAAACTAATCCCCTTAATCCCTACTATAATCCCCTAAACTCTAATTTATACCCTTAACCCCCTAAACTAATCCCCTTAATCCCTACTATAATCCCCCTAAACTCTGATCTCTGCCCCCTAATCCCTATCCATCCCTGGCGTGTCTCTATCCCAGGTGCCGTCCCTCCTCTTGGCTGTGGTCGTCATCCTGGGCGTCTACCATACGTCGGCCTTGCACCAGGTGGAGCTGGAGTACGTCGATCCTATCCAACTATCCACCTTTGACGGCTACCGGATAGGAAACAACTTTGGGCTAGGTGGATATTCAAGGTAAGTTGATTGTGGATAGGTGGATGGAGGTGTTGAAGGATAGGAGAGGGATGTGGGTAGGTGGATGGAAGCGTTGGAGGAAAACGGATGTGGATAGGTGGAGAGAAGGTGTTGAAGGAGGGGAGGGGTGTGGATAGGTGGATGGAAGAGTTGGAGGAGGAAAACGGATGTGGATAGATGGAGAGGAACTATGAGAGGTAGAAAAGGAGCGAGAGTAAGTGAGAAAAGGGTCGTAGGGAGGTGTAAAGGGGCATTTATAGGTGAAAGGAGACCATGAGGAAAGAGGACCTGGTTAAGGGGTCAGCCAGGTATTAGAAAGGGAATTTTGAGAGTCGAGGAAAAAAAGGGCAAGTTTATATCTTGAGAGGGAGGAGTGGGAGGAGAGGGGGCACTGCCTGTAGAATGTGCTGGACAGAGGGGGGGTGGGGGAGAAAGGGAGGGAGGGAGGGAGAGAAAGGGTGTGGTGGTAATCATAGCAGCTACAGGAGAGAGGGAGGGAAGGATGGGGGGGGGAGGGGGGAAGACTCGCGGGGTTGAAAAAGTTGTCAGTAATTGCCCGCGAGCTCTTAGTCTACATTGCGGAAGGTGAGGGCAATTATCACTCACCTCAAGAGGAAGTTGTTGTGGTGTGTTGTGCAGGTGTTGTGTAGGTGTTGACCAGGTGTGTTGAGCAGGTGTTGAGCAGGTGTTGAGTAGGTGTTGTGCAGGTGTGTTGAGCAGGTATTGAGCAGGTGTTGAGCAGGTGTTGAGTAGGTGTTGACCAGGTGTTGTGTAGGTGTTGTGCAGGTGTGTTGAGCAGGTGTTGAGCAGGTGTTGAGCAAGTGCTGAGTAGATGATGAGCGGGTGTTAAACAGATGTTGTGTGGATGTCTTGACCTCTGAGTAACTTTGAAATTAATAGTGATTTTGTGTTAGATAATAACTTTATACACAAGATCAAAAAACATATTAATTTATGTCATTTTAGTATCGTGTAAATTATCGAGGTTCAGTACTTCAGTGTTATGGTAATTAGGTGATAGAAGTAATGAATGAGAGAGAGAGAGAGAGAGAGACTGGAGCTGTTATGTTACTTGAGGAATTAAAATAGTTCTAATTCTTGATCTGTTTTTTAATCTATTTATCTCTCTTTCACTTCTCCCTACCCCCTCCCTACCCCCTCCCCCACAGCTTCTTCTACTCCCTACCGACCAGCTTCAGGTCAGAGCAGCGAACAGCCTCAGGGGAAGTGACTGGAGAGTACGCCTTTGTGGCTCCTGAAGGGAAAGAGTTTCAGTTCAAGTACCAGGCTGGCGACGAAGGTTTCCGCGTGGAGAGTGACGCCCTACCTGTCGCTCCTGAGGACACTGAAGAGGTGAAGAAGGCCAAGGAGGAGTTCTTCGCCGCGTATCAGAAGGCTCTCGAGATGGCCGGGTCTTACGAGGAGGAAGATGGAGATTCGTCTGATGAATCCTCAGAGGAGCATTATTACGAGGAGTCCAGTGAGGAGGATGGCGATGATGACTCTGATGAATCCGATGAATCCGATGAATCCGATGAATCCGATGAATCCGATGAATCCGATGAAGAGGAGGAAGGAGAAGAAGAAGGAGAGGAGAATGAGGAAGAGGAAGAGAATGAGGAGGAGGGAGAAGAAGAAAAAGAAGGAAAGACTGGAGGGAGAATCTTCGCCCCCTTTCAGAGTATCTCGAGGAACATCGGGTTTGGCCAAAGGTTGAGACGCCCTTATCCTTACACCTCCAGACGGTGAGATTCAGGTCCTCTTCCAGGGTCCTACAGATCTTGATATCCTGACGTCACTTGCGATCCTGAAGGCTCTATGTGGATACAGTCAGTAAGAGCCATTCTCCCCAGGTTATGAACAGGAGAATGCCCCTTATGAGGACCTCCACCATAGGTTCTTAGTCTGTTATGGAAATCCTCGCATAATCATTGGCTCACTTCCGACCAATCACGGACGTCGCTGATATGCAGGAAAAGAAAGACGCTTCAGGTGTGCAGTTATGGGTGGAAATCCAGTCTATCTTTAACCAAAATGATTCCTATACCAACTTATGGCTCTGGGAGTGATATCGTATGCCAAGATCCGATAGAGAGATGGTGAAGAGATCCTGTGCTCAAATACATATCTATTATTATTATTATCACTTGTTGTGTATTTATGTGCGAAAAGAAAACTGTTATAGTGTGTCTTATTTAAAGGTGTGGTTTTCTTTAGTGTCCCGTCAATGAACAGAAAATGGGGTCTGGTCTTGTGGGTAATTGTTAAGTTCAGTATCTCTGTCGATTTTAACTCAATTTTTAACATTTTTCAGACAAAATGTCACTGAATAAATTTTGTTCAGCTCATCAAATTCTATCATCAAACTGTCATAGATTTTTAGATTTCACAAGATTTCCTCATTGGTCAATATCACTTTAACTATTATCTAAAACAGGGAAAATGAACCACTCAAACCTAACCTAATCTAGCCCAGAGATCTTAAAATATACTTTAAGTTATGTTAGGGAAGGTTAGTAGGTCAGGTTTGGTTTGATTAGCTCATTTTACCTATTTTAAAGGAAAAGGCATAATACCACAGCAGCCATGATGGAATAAGAGTCATAACACTGTTCTAAACAATGACACAAAGATCAAACACAGACTCTTTGATCCCCTTATGATAGTGTTAAAGAGTTATAAGGGAATCAATGACTCTTCTATAAAGGATCTTAGCATACGATCTCTCTCTCCCATGTTGTGTGTTTCTCTGTTGCGTCTCGCTTGTGTACTGACTGTGTTTATTTATATAACTTCCTTTTATGTACAAAAACCGAATTCACGAAGAATTTTTTTTTATATAACTATTTTATATATATAGAGAAAGATATATGCTTTGGCCAGATGATATATAATCGATATTTATATATTTTTATACTTATGTTCTTCACGTTGCTGCTTGAATGAAACATCACCACCATATATGACGTTATATAGTGTTTACTTATCCTATAACTATGGAGTGTTGAGTAGTACAATAGTTAAGGCTTCTTGTTATCTGATTCTATATGGCCCTAATCTCATGGTCCTACTAATATTAAATGGCCCTAATCACGTGGCCCTAATCTTCAGTGTCTTTAATATCATGGCCCTAATATCATCTCTGGGGCCTATTAAGAATGGGGCCTACTAAGACAGGGGCCTATTTGACCTGTTGTAGTTAAGATTCTACAGAGTTATTTTCATTACAAAGAAACAAAAATAAAATCGTATATATTTAGCGAGTTTTAATTCGCTGGAATAAATTTCGCGCGATATGCGAGTAATGTTGTCAATCACCTGAACAACACCTGATCAGCGTCGACCAATCAGGGGACGTGATTCTGACACGTGAGAGATCTGCGCATGTTCGAGTATTTAAAACAAAATTCAAATGACATTGTTTACCCTCAGTAAGTCATCGTTCTGTCACGGGTGCATTGCGTCGTGCTGGTTTTTTGGACACTAACACCGCTGCTATTGACATTTTCAAGGAATATAGAGAATTGTGTATATCCTTAAGGTGTCCAAAGTGTTGTGAAGACGGCCATTATTGGGAAGATAAACACGTATGGATTGGATAAAGACGCAAAATCATCAAGACAAAGGTGAGGTGAGATTTGGTAATGTTAGGACAGGCTAGAACTTGCTGGGTCAGTTTTTTACGTATTTTTAACCCATAATTTCTCTCTGCTACAAAGCCATGACCACTGTACAATGAAATCGTTGGGAGGGGGTTGGGAGGGGGGTCATAAACTCGTATTTCCATAACTATTTATTCCCTGCAGATAGGAGAGTTAAATTTCTTTAAATCACCAACAATTACATTTCATAAACCTCTTTCTGTTATTTATTCCCGTCCATGTACTCTACCGTACATTCACCCGTGTTGCCTTACATTAATAGTGAATCTATACCAAGAAACATTAGTTATTATCGACAAAGTTATAGTCAGAACGAGAATGCACATTTTAGCCTAGTCACCCGTTAAAAAAGTAACTTCGTTTTTTTTTGTATTTTTTCGAGCGATAACTGAAGGATTGTGAGTTATGACATCTTTATTTACATTGCCTTTGTCGACTTATGTCCTTGATTAACTAGCTTCTCAGAATCACACCCCTGTCAGGTACCTTGACAAGTAAAGTTTCTTTAATGTACGTTAACATGTGGGTAGCACGAGCTCACTGGCCGGGACCTGAAAAAGTTCACAAAGAAATGATACTGGAACAGGTTCACGAGCAGAGTTGCATTTTGGGTACAAACACAAACGCGCAGGTACAGGTATAAGGTACAAAAACAGTATTACAGGTACAGATACAATGTAAAGATTCAGACAAAACTTATTACAGGCAGAGGTACTGATACAGAAACCACAGCACAGGTACAGAAACCACAGCACAGGTACAGTACAGGTACAGGAAACCACAACACAGGTACAATACAGGTACAGAAACCACAACACAGGTACAATACAGGTACAGAAACCACAACACAGGTACAATACAGGTACAGAAACCACAACACAGGTACAATACAGGTACAGAAACCACAACACAGGTAAAATACAGGTACAGAAACCACAGCACAGGTACAATACAGGTACAGAAACCACAACACAGGTACAATACAGGTACAGAAACCACAACACAGGTACAATACAGGTACAGAAACCACAACACAGGTACAATACAGGTACAGAAACCACAGCACAGGTACAATACAGGTACAGAAACCACAACACAGGTACACAGGTACAATACAGGTACAGAAACCACAACACAGGTACAATACAGGTACAGAAACCACAACACAGGTACAATACAGGTACAGAAACCACAACACAGGTACAATACAGGTACAGGAAACTACAGCACAGATACAAAAACACAACAGAGGCACAGGTACAAGTATAGCAACACAGGTACACGTGACTCGGTGTCCTCAGAAGGTCAGCCAAATCAACAGGTGACCCACATACCAGGTAGACTAGTTTGACACACTTGGTCAGAAGACAAACAGTAAGAAATTCACCTGTGTGTGTGTGTGTGTGTGTGTGTGTGTGTGTGTTATGATACTCACTTAGAGGAGACTAAGGGCAAAGATATCAAACAAGACAATACCACATCACCAACACTCTGCAACAACACTCACCAACACCCCCAACACCAAGACTCCTCAACACCAACACTCCCCCAACACACACTCCCATCACACGGTACTGACAACCAAACAAGACCCCACAGCACAACTACCATCACCCGTGCACACCAAGAGGGTCACGTCCAGGTATTACTAGTGCACCACAGCAGGGAGCCACGTCCAGGCATTATTAGTACACCACTAGGGAGCTACGTCCAGGTATTACTAGCACACCAGCAGGGGCCACGTCCAGGTATTACTAGCACACCCGGAAGGGGCCACGTCCAGTACATTAGCACAGTTCAGCAGGGGCCACGTCCAGGCATACCAGTACACCAGCAGGGGGCCACGTCCAGGCATACTAGTGCCACCAGCAGGGTGCCACGTCCAGGCATTACTAGTACACCCTGGGGCTACGTCCAGGTATTACTAGCACACCAGCAGGGTGCTACGTCCAGGTATTTCAGTACACCCAAGGGGCCACGTCCAGGCACATTAGTACACCAGCAGGGGCCACGTCCAGGCCAGCTTAGTACACCAGCAGGGGGGCCGTCCAGGTATTACTAGTACACCTGGAAGGGGGCCACGTCCAGGTATTACTAGTACACCAGCAGGTTACTGTCCAGGTATTACTAGCACACCTGAAGGGGGCCACGTCCAGGTATTA
Source organism: Homarus americanus (assembly GCF_018991925.1). NCBI lineage: Eukaryota > Metazoa > Arthropoda > Malacostraca > Decapoda > Nephropidae > Homarus > Homarus americanus. The sequence continues at coordinate 23,815 of NW_024721505.1, read as the reverse complement.
CTAGTACACCAAAGAAAGCCACGTCCAGGTATTACTAGTACACCTGAAGGGGGGGCCACGTCCAGGTATTACTAGTACACAGCAGGGGCCACAGTCCAGGCATACTTAGTACACCAGGGGCCACGTCCAGCTACTAGTACACCAGCAGGGGCCACGTCCAGGTATTACATTAGCACACCAAAGCAGGGGGCCACGTCCAGGTATATTACTAGTACACCAGTAGGGGGCTTACGTCCAGGTATTACTAGCAAGTACACCAGCAGCAGGGGCCACGTCCAGGTATTACTAGTAATACCCAAATACGTCCAGGTATTACTAGTACACCAGCAGGGGGCCACGTCCAGGTATTACTAGTACACCAGCAGGGGCCACGTCCAGGTATTACTAGCATACGGTAGCAGGGGGCCACGTCCAGGTATTACCAGTACACCAGCAGGGGCCACGTCCAGTTACACAGCACACCAGCAGGGGGCCACGTCCAGGTACACATTAGTACACCAAAGCAGGGGGCCACGTCCATATTACCACACCAGTAGGGGGGCCACGTCCAGGCTACTTAGTACACCAGCAGGGGGCCACGTCCAGGTATTACAGTACACCAAAGCAGGCCACGTCCAGGTATTACTAGTACACCAGCAGGGGCCACGTCCAGGCATTACTAGCACACCAGCAGGGCCACGTCCAGGTATTGTATTAGTACACCAGTAGGGGCCAATGTCCAGGTATTACATAAGAACATAGAATGGAGGAAACTGTGAAGGGCCCTATTGGGCCCATACTGGGCAGTCCTGTTTACACCCAACCCTATTATTGCTGTTTTAGCGTAAGCATCCAACCTATGTTTGAAGCTATTCAGCGTATCTGAAAGCACGATGTATATTTGGTAACTTGTCTCCATCTATCCACTACTCTGTTTCCAAACCAGTGTTTACCTATTTCCTCCTAAATCTAAATTTGTCTAATTTGAAACCAGGTTAATAGTACACCAGTAGGGGTAAATACGTCCAGGTATTACTAGGGGTACACCATCTGGGGCTGTCCAGGTATTACTGGGGCACACCCTGAAGGCTGTCCAGGCATTACTAGTACACCATCTGGGGCCACGTCCAGGTATCACCCTATTCTGAACATCTTCTCTGGTTACGTGTGTAATAGATGGCGATGATGAGTTTGATCACGTCACCACACACACACACACACACACACACTTTCCTGGCCACGCAGGAAGTGTGTGGGGGGAGGTGACTGGTGTTAGTTTAGAGAGAGAGAGAGAGACGATTAAAATTACGTATCCTTATAGTGATCGACATCTTTTCAATAACTTAACTTCATTAACAAAAAAATATTGTTAGGTTAAGTTCTGGTCTATTAGAAGCTGGGCCTATTAGGACTGGATCCTATCTAATTTTTCAGCTGTACACATTGCCCTGCTGCCCCTCCCCCCCTCATCACCCTCCTCCCCCTCCCCTGCTTCTCCTCCCTCCTCCCGCCTCCTCCTCCTCCCTGCCCTCCCTCCTGCCCCCTCTCACAGGGTCAAGAAGTGTCACCACGCAATAGTGACCTGACCTCTGTACACCTTTCACCTGCATTAATTACCTGCTTTTACCTGCATGACACCTGATAAACCCATTGCTCGTAATCTGTTCTTGCCGAGTTTTTTGGTATCAGATTCATGTTTATGTTTACAGATGCGGTATTGAACGGCAGACACAGAGCTGCTGAGTCTCTTCTGGCCGACGAGTTTGAGTGAGAGGGGGGTGAGTTATGACTTGACACCTGAAGACATTATTCGAGTCTGATTTTTTACGAGGCATTAAGACGCCTGATATGCCAGAACAATCTACCTAGCAAATACTAACCCCAGCCTACCCCTTTGAACCTACTCCCAACCTACCCTCCAGCCACCTCCAGGTCTGTCCAACACCGGAGATTGGCAATACTGTCAAAAACTCTCCGGTCAAGACGGATAAATTAATTTTTTAAGCTATAGTTTTTGTGTTTATATAGATGAGTGGTCATGTGTGGCCTTATTGATGATCCGGTTTTACATTAGAGATTATTGGTGCATATCTGGTCATAACTACTACTACTCTAACTACCGCCCAATCAGTCTAACATCAATAGTAGGCAAATTGCTAGAATCAATCATTTCAAACTCTATTCGAAACACCTGGAGAAGCACAAGTTGATCAATGATTCCCAACATGGCTTCACAATGGGCGTTCATGTCTAACTAATATATTAACATTCTTTTCATCAGTTTTCGAATCGGTGGACGAGGGCACAATTATGATGTGGTATATCTCGACTTTAGCAAAGCCTTCGACAGAGTCCCCACGAAAGCTAATTAGAAAGGTAGAAGCACATGGCATCAAGGTAATATTAATGGATTAGGGCGTGGTTACAGGACAGGAAACAGCAGTGAGATTAACTGCACTAATCCCATTGAGCAACGTCACTAGTGGAGTTCCCCAAGGCTCAGTACTTGGACCATTATTATTTATTATATACATAAACGACATAGATATCGGCATAGACAGCAACATAAGTAAATTTGCTGATGACACTAAAATAGGACGTGTAATTAAATCTGACGAGGACTCGCAAAACTACAGGAAGATCTAAACAAATTTTTCGAATGGTCTGAAAAATGGCAGATGAAATTCAATGGACAAATGTAAAGTACTCAGTCTATGAGATGTAAACAGGGAAACCAGATACCAGATGAACAACGATGCCATAGAAATCCGACTGCGAGAGAGATTTAGGAGTAATGATAAGTTGGGAACCTTAAGCCAAGTAAACAATGTGTTTTTGCGTAACAAGGCCTAATAAAGTACTTGGGTTCATACAAAGGAGGTGTTAGTTACAAGACTAGCGAGGTCATCCTAAAATTATCTTGCGCTTGTGAGACCACACCTGGATTACAGTTCAGTTCTGGTCACCGTATTACAGAATGGATATAGAATCCTTGGAAAGAATTCAGAGGAGAATGACAAGACTAATCCCGGGCATTAGGAACCTTGAGTACAGAGACAGGTTAAAGCATCTTAATTTGCACTCCTCGAGAGACGTAGAGTGAGGGCGACCTGATAGAGGTGTATAAATGGAAGTCAGGGCTAAACAAAGGGGACATTACAAAGGTACTCAAACTATCCAACCAGGAGCGAACTCGTAACAATGGTTTTAAATTAGACAAATTTAGATTTAGGCGCGAAATAGGTAAACACTGGTTTGGAAACAGAGTAGTGGATGAATGGAACAAGTTACCAAATATCATCATTAACTCGAATACGCTGGATAGCTTCAAACATAGGTTGGATGCTTATATGAGCAATAGGGGTTGGGTGTAAGCGGACTGCCCAGTATGGGCCAATAGGCCCGCTGCAGTTTCCTCCATTCTTATGTTCTTATACTACTGGGGCCTCATTTCATAATATCATAGCTACAGAACTACAACTATTACTACCACCATTTCACCTGTTGCGTACGCATATTCATAACCATCCGTTTAACAATATGCAAATTGCAAGGTCGAGCTTATTGCAGCATGTCTGTATGGTAAGCTAAACGTTTGTATAGTAATTTGTGTGTTATAAAGAAATACTTGTATACACACACACACACACACACACACACACACACACACACACACACACACACGTAACGATAGACAAGTATACACACATCTAGATAGCATACATATACTGTACATACATAGTAATTTCCACCCCCTTATATATATATATGTATGTGCTGATAACCACAAGGAAAGAAGAAAACACGAAGTTCCTGCGCTTTCGTGTAATTCACATCTTCAGGGGTGAGTACAGACTAAAGAGAAGTACAAAACAAGGTGTATATATACAGAGGAGGGTGAGACCAGGTCCACAATGGTCAGGTATTAGGTAATGACCCCTACTAATCTTTAAATAGCACACAACGGTTGGTGGTCAGGCCAGATGGTCAAGGTGACCCGCCCTTCTCACCTGGTCACAAATCTTAATCACAAAATTGTCCAGTTTGTACAGGCTGTTACTCAAATCTGTTGAATGCTTTCGGGTATGTTTAATAAGACTAGATTCTAGATGTTCCTACTGGGTCAATTGAATTACATGGTAATATTGAGGAGGCATTATCCTGAGTCAATGCACTTGTTATCCCTCAAATGAACAAACAGAGCATTGGATTCCCTGGCCTGTCCTAACACTGTATTGTGTGTTTTAATCTTCTAGTTGCAAGATCTTTACCTGTCTGGCCTAAGTAAAACATATTACATTCCTGCAAGGAACTTTATAAAATGCAACGAATTGTGTTGTTGGGGGAGTTCTTGATTAACATTTGTTTAATAGTGCATGAGTTTTTTAAATGCCACATTGACGTGCCAGGTTTTAGTTGTGAAGGAATGTGTGAGAAATTTTTGTGAAATGGTAATATTGTATGTGTGTGTGTGTGTGTGTGTGTGCATATGTAAATCGAGTTAGTTATGTAGTGAAGCCATATATAGGGCAGAAGGAGAGAGAGAGGTATGGCGGCTCACACCTGCTGGTTACATAATGTCATTATTAGGGTGAGGGTGTATGTCGGCTAACTGGTTATTGCAGCGGCTTGGGAACTGTAGGTCGCTGGTCTGAATCTTCACATGGGGACGGGGGGGTGAAGATGAGGGGAGGGAGGTGATATGTGAGATAGAACCATTATTATAAACATGTCTTGTACGTGTCTGTATGCTTATGTATGCGACTAGAGGTATACTTAGGTGTAGAGGGAGGTATACCTACACCCACTCACACCTACTAACACCCTACCAGATGCATCCACTTACACCCACCTACGCATACAATCCACCTAACTACACCGTCCTAAATCTATGAAAACTCATCCACTCATACCAGTAGTACACTCACCTGCACCCATCCACACTCACTGTCACCCACCCACACCCACTGTCACCCACCCACACCCACCCCACCCACCCACACCCACCCCACCCACTCCACACCCACTGTCACCCACCCACACCCACTCCCCACCCAATTTTCAAAACTCAGACATATACATCTACACTCACCCAGATTCACCCACTTATACCCACACCCTCCAACCCCCCACTACTAGACCCACCTGAATGGTAGATATTAAATCAAATTTAATTCATAACAACTTAAAAATAAATTTACCTCACATTACATGTTCCTCCTCTGTCTCTGCCCTCCCCCTCCGCCTGCCCTCTGCCTGCCCCCTCTGCCCTGCCCCCTCTGCTCCTCGACACTTCTGCCCCCGCCCCCAAAGGTCACACTAGTTTTAGGGTGTGTCCAATACTTTCAAATTGTCAAGCATAAAACCAAGTAACGTAAGAGGGACTGTCGTAAAACTTGTTGTCATGTAATACTGCAGTCTCCCCTCCCCTCCCCTCCCCACCTCCCCCTCCCCACCTCCCCCCTCCCCTCCACTACCTACCACCACCTTTGTCTCTCCTGGGTGATGATTGGGGGTGGGGGTGCGGGGGGTGAGGTGAGACTGTGGGAGGTGTGAAGATGAGGGGACGTTGAGGTGAGGAGAGGTTGGAAGTGAAGGAAGGCTAGGGAGGTGTGGCAGGGGGTGAGGCTGGAGGGGAGGGAGATGAGGAGACTGGGGTGAGGTGAGGAGAAGTGAGGGAAAGCTATAGAGAGATAAGGAGAGGTGGGGCGGGGTGGGGCTGGGGAGGTGAGGGAAGATAGGAGTGAGGTAGGGTGAGGTGCGCGGGGTGGGGCTGGGGAGGTGAGGGAAGATAGGAGTGAGGTAGGGTGAGGTGGGGCTGGGTGGGGCTGGGAAGGTGAGGGAAGATAGGAGTGAGGTAGGGTGATGTGCGCGGGGTGGGGCTGGGGAGGTGAGGGAAGATAGGAGTGAGGTAGGGTGAGGTGCAGGTTAAATATCTCACTCTGTTTTATATGATACAGTACAGTGACCATCACCCCCACGGACCACACTACAGTTACAGTCGACGTCGGGTTAGTTACAGCGCCTCAGTGGCTTCTTGGGAGAGTGTTTTCTCGATGAAGTTAAGAGAGACAGCAGACAGGTGAGTGGAAGAGCTTCACACAGGTAAAATAACTAACCAGTACTTGACGTTAGTGAATTATAGTGTTAGTTCTTGCTTTATTGGGGTTTTAACCTAACCTAACCTAACCTAATCTAGCTTAACCTAACTCAACCTATCTTATCCGAACCTAACTTGATTCAGTATACACAGGGTTAGGCTTGGTTAGGTTCGGTTAGGACTTAATAGAACTGGAGTCAAAGTGACCAAAGTCGTCCTTATGAGAGAGGGAGAGAGAGAGACAGAGAGAGGGAGGGGTAGTATTAATGGGGAAAGGTAGGAGGGAGGAAGTGGTAAGGAGGGAGAGGGAGGGAAGAAGAGAGAGAAATAGGGGGGTGGTAAGAGATTTAGATTTTTTTTTAGATTGCTCCGGAGGGGCTAGTTTATTGGGCACCCCCTTACATCCTGTGCAAGGTGAAGCTCGCAGAAGAGTTTACAGCGCCCATCTGGGAAGCATGCTTAGTTCATGCTTGCCTTTATGATTCATGCATTAAGGGCGTAAAAGCCTGAAGAGTCAAAGGTTTTATCAGCAAGTTACATAAAGTGACAGAATGATGAGTGTGTGGGGGGAAAGTTCCCGGCACACTTCATCTGGGGTGAGGCACGAGCGAGGAGAGAGCCAGGTCAGAGTTCAAGGTCACTAGGTAATGAACGCGTCACGCTCACGGTCAATGATCCCTGACACACACACACACGCACACACACACACACACACACACACACAGAAGGAGGGATAGGTTAGGGAAAGGCAGAAGAAACATGAGTTAAAGGAAGGAAGGAAGGAAGGAGGGAGAGAGAAGAAAGAAGGGAATGGAAGGAGGGAAGAAGAAAATAACGAAGACGAAATATACAACAACAACAAGAGCTAGTCAAAACAAATAAATAAAAATAATAACAAAAGTAACAAACAAAAAAGAAAAATAACAAAAGTAATAAACAAAAAACAAATAAAACAGAAAAAAAATAACACAAATAACAAGAAAAAACAAAAACAAGAGTTAGACAATGTTATTAGTGTTTCTCGTGAGGACAGACAGACAGACAGACAGACAGACAGACAGACACAGGTAATGAAGGGTGTAATAAAACAGGTTTCACTTCACGCCAGAACTCTATCTTATACTACAAATACTTCCGTGTGTGTGTGTGTGTGTGTTTCAGATGACTTGTGAATCATATTTATCTGTGGTCAGGTCTCTCTCTCTCTCTCTCTCTCTCTCTCTCTCTCTCTCTCTCTCTCTCTCTCTTACAAACACCAATTTCTTTCACCTCATGATTAAAGAACCGAACGTTAAATAGATTAGGTTAGGTTAAGTTAGGTCAGGTCAGGTTGGGTTAGGTTAAGTTAGGTCAGGTCAGGTCAGGTTAGGTTAATATTAGAGTTTTTAATCATCAGGTGAAATAAGAAAAAATTCCATATAATCATGAAATCTATTTATTTTTTCAAGTAAATTTTGGAAGGACCTTCATCCACACACACACACACAGACACACACACACACACACACATGCACACACACACACACACACACGCATGTTAAACTTCCTTATCTTTTAGAAATTTGTTAAGGAGCTCTATGTCCCTGAGTGAGGTAGACGAAATTAAGGGACAGGGTTGACTGGGCCACGACACCTGGCCGGTTGGCATTTGGCCCACATCCGAAGCAGGGACAGGTGGTGGCGGTGGTGCAGGTGGGTGGTGGTGCAGGTAGACATGATGGTGCAGGTGGTGGTGGTGGTGTGTGGTGATGGTGGGGGTGGGGATGGTGGTGCTGGTGATGGTGGTGGTGCAGGTGGTGGTGGTGCAGGTGGGTGGTGGTGCAGGCAGGTGGTGGCAGGTGGTGGGTGGGATGACATGAGATGGCAGGTGGTGGTGGGTGGAGGTGCAGTGGTGGTGGCAGGTGGTGGTGGTGGTGATGGTGGTGATGGTGGAAGCAGGAAGGTGGTGGTAGGAGTTGGTGGTGGGCAGGTGTGTGTGTGGTGGTGGTGGTGCAGGTGGTGGTGGCGGTGGTGATGGGTGATGGTGGTGCAGGTGGTGGCAGGTGGTGGTGGTGTGGGTGTGGTGCAGGTGGTGGAGATGCAGATGGTGGTGGCAGGTGCTGGTGGTGCTGGTGGTGGTGCTGGTGGTGGTGGTGGTGGTGATGATGGTGCAGGTTGTGGTGGTGTGATGGTGGTGGTGGAAGCAGATGGTGCAGGTAGGTGGTCAGACAGTAGTTGAGGTGTGGTGGTGCAGGTGGTGGTGGTGGTGGTGCAGGTGGTGAGGTGGTGGTGGTATAGACATAATCACCTGTTCACCTCTACCACAACTTACCTGTGACCTCATAATAAGTTCCTGATTTAAGGTAATGGATATTCTCTTAGTTATATATCCACTTACATTTAAACACAAAGATTCTCAAAATGTGATTAAGTTAGAGAATCTCACCTTTAATTACCTGTCACTACGAGAACTTACCTGTAATTTCCTCTTTCTTTTACTTAATTTATTTCCTCTTAATTAAACTGAATATTATTTTACTATCAACATCTCACTACGACATAATAGATTTTCAAATGATCTTACGTTAAAATCAAGACGCTACTGGGTACTGCACTTAACCTTTCATCCCTAGTTAAGGGAAAAAAAACAACTCTTACGACACTGTGAGGATCCGGAAATAGGTGTGTGTGTGTGTGTGTGTGTGTGAGTGTGTGTGTGTGAGTGTGTGTGTGTGTGTGTGTGATATCGTAATTTTCTCTTCTATTAAATTTTTTATTTATTTTGATGACGTAACAAGACCACCCACCAATCACACTCTGCTATGATGACGTTACAAGTCCGCCCACCAATCACACTCTGCTATGATGACGTAACAAGACCACCCACCAATCACACTCTGCTATGATGACGTTACAAGTCCGCCCACCAATTACACTAAACTCTAATGACGTATACAAGACAACCCACCAATCACAAACAGCCATAACGCTGTATAGATTCGTGCTTGCGTTAAGCTGTTTAGACGGTTGAAGGATAATGTATTAACAGTAAAGACAAAAAAGTGACCTCAGGAAAAAATTAACCTTGAAATTTCTTTACGACCAAGGCATAGAAACTCAAATAATCGTAAGTTAAGAATCTTTGAACATTAGACTCAGCCTTGACCATGGTGCAGTATCTACTTTTACTGCTTACTTCTACTTCCGGAAATTGACGGACGTGCTGAAGAACGCAATAATATGACGTCACAGGTGGGAGGAAAAAGCGCAGGTAATGAGCAATGTGGACACCTGTACAACATACCTGTCTGGACTAAGTAACACCTGTTTCTGTTTACCTCACTCATAGATTCACTCACTCTCCCTCACACACTCACAAACACTCCCCCCCCACACAAACCCCTCACACCTCCCCACACACACCACACTCTCTTATCAACACACTGACACACACTACTACTACTACTACTAATACTACTACTTTTTTTTTCTTCTTTTTTTTTAACGTGGTCTCCAGCCTCCCCCAATAGCCACACCTTCGCCACCATTTATTTACCTTAATATTAAATATCCTAATACATAAGTAGCTATCCTATCTGTGTTAAATTAGTTGAGCCGCAGATCTATGAGGCATTCAGTGACTGTAGCCTCATAGTCAATATCTGCAGCAGTTGTCGGAGGAAAGGGGAAGCTCTCCTGTTTCCTGAGGCAGAGCAAAGCCGACCGAAGGAGAGAGAAGGACAGTCGACATCTCATCCAGGCTGTAACATAACTTTGGGGCTGCTTCTGTTCGGAGATCAACCGCGAGTCTGGCGTAGAAACATCTTGCACTTGGGGCCCATCCCACCAGAGAGTTGTGAACACTAGAGGAGTGAAGCTGCCTTGATCAACGTTTTGAATTTCTCCCCATATGCCCTTCTCTTGTCGTTCTCGTTCCTCCTATGTGCAGCATCGAGAGCTAGGTTACGGTGACATGCGGCCATGGGATAAAAAATCCTGATGTCGAAGAAAGCTCGCTGTCCCCGCGTCCAGAATCCTCGAGCACTGACGTCCACACGGGCTTCGTTAGATGTGTTTGAAGTCCTGTGTTGGAAGATCTCACCATCCAATGGAAGGAGGGTCGGTTCTACCATGACATCCCGGCAGATTTCCTTCAACATATTTGCTGTGAGATCCCTTACCTCGTCATGCCTCATGCATATGAAGCCCCCCTTCTTGCACACCATGGCGTGATCGCCATCATAGGAAGAGCCACACACGCATTGGGAGGGCAAACCATCTACTGGCCGACCGTACCTTAGAGCAATGGCATCTGTAAATTCTTGTTTATTAAGACTGAAACCATTTGCCCTTATCGGTAACGTAGTTAACCAGTTCGAGGCGCCCACCTCCTGCGCTATACTACTACTACTACTACTACTACTACGACTACTTTGCTGTCACTCGGAATCGAGTATGGCGATCATCTAGCTGTGATACAATGACATGAGTTGAAAGGCCCGATACTGGACCGGCAGGGTCATCCACAGTTGTTGCACCTGTGGAGGGCTACATCTAGTGTGGGAGGGGCGGTGGCAGCGTCTTTCCGGTGCTGGTGCTTGTCTGTTTGGGTATGCAGTCGGGCTAACTCGAAAGTATTGACACCTTCTCGTGTGGTGCTTCTCCAAGCGTTACGGTGTGGAGTAATCGTCTCCCAGGTGAGGGGGTCGATTTGGCACTGTTTCTGGTTTGTCTTAAGAATATCCGTATACCTTTTCAGTTGCCCGCCAGCGTTACAATTACTATTCGTTAGGTGACTGTAAAGTAGCTGCTTTGGCAATCTACTGTCGTCCATGCGGGTAACATGGCCAGTCCAGCGTAGTTGTTCATGGATAATGGTAGCCTCAATGCTCCTATAGTTGGTGTCAGTGAGAATACTACAGTCCTCAAACATGAACAAAATAATAAATTCCTCGGGGTTGCTATTGATGATAAACTAAACTGGAGAAACCACATACAATCCATTCACAGTAAAACCAATAAAAAGTGCGGTATCCTGAAACATACTCGTCAGTCACTCTTACAGCAATGAAAGCAATCTATTATGGCCTTGTTTACCAACACTTAATTCACTGTCACACACTGTGGTGGGCCTCCTGCACCGCTAAGACACAACCCCTGGTCACTGCCCAGAAGAGCGTTGTGAGGAGAATGACCTATAGGTTTACTTGGAAACAAATATGATCACACTAACGAACAATTCGCTAAATCACATATTGTCACGTAGATATAAATTACCATGCAATAAATATATATTTGCCGTGAAGCCTAATTAATTATTATCCTGACTGTGTCTGTCCCCTTGTTTTACCCAAACACAAACCATGTTCAATTGCTGCCCTCATTTATCGAATTATTGTACACCAACTCTACTGTAAGAAAACTATCTATGTAAAAATTAAATAAAAAATAAAAAGTGATAATAATGGTAACATTCTCCTGTGTATTACGAACACCTGTACACCTGCGCTAGTTAGGCCGCACCTCGATTATGCGGTTCAGTTCTGGTGCCCCTATTATAGAATGGATATAAATTCACTAGAGTTGGTGCAGAGAAGAATGACAAAAATGAGTCAGGGACTTAGAAACCTTCCATATCAGGATAGGTTAAAGAAACTTAACTTGCATTCCCTAGAAAGACGAAGAGTGCGGGGAGATATGATAGAAGTATTTAAGTGGGTGAAAGGAATCAATAAAGGGATATAGATAAAGTTCTTATAATATCCGAGCAGGATAGGACTCGGAGCAACGGATTCAAGTTGGATAAGTTTAGGTTTAGGAGGGAGATAGGAAGAAACTGGTTCACAAATAGGGTGGTGGACGAGTGGAACAAGCTTAGCAACTTTGTAGTAAGTGCGGGAACTCTGGAAAGTTTCAAAAGGAGGCTAGATAGATTCATGGATGATAGAGAGTGGTAGTAACTCTCGACAGGAGCTGCCATGCACAGGCCAACCGGCCTATTGCAGACTCCTTATTTTCTTATGTTCTTATGTTCTTATGTTCAGATAAAACTAAATGTTATATAATAATTCCTTGAGGTAAATTAACAGTTTATATCAGGTGCTTGTAAGGTCCCGGAGATCATAGTTTTTTTTTTTTTTTTCCTCCACGGGGATTAGCCCACCAGGGCACAGGTCAATGACCCACATCGGGCCTGGAGGGCGAAAATGTAATAATAATAAAGGGTAAATAAAATTTATAATAAAAATTCAAAAATTGAAAATAAAATAATAAAAGAATAATGAAAATAACAACACTGTAATAATAATAATAATAATAATAATAATAATAATAATAATAATAATAATAATAATAATAATAATAATAATAAAGCAATACAAAAAAAAGAGAGAAACGATACATGTATGATGTGCGTAAATGAGGCAGAAAGTCAGATCATCAACCTGGGACTTGGTCACATATGGCAGCAGGGTCTACCATTAGACAGCACATTATGCTTCCATTATCTTCCCAGGCGGTAGTACCTCCCTGTTTGGTAGCTGCCTACTACCTACTCTACTTGCCAGTGTTGTTCAACCAAAAATGTTTTCATATTTTTGGGAAAGGAATCACTTGCCCTCTTTCAAGGCAATAACGTAAATGTTCGGGCATTTCTTAAATATTATATTTAATCCCCGCTGGGTCTTCGCCATTTAAAATATCAAATGCAAAAGCAATGGCGAACAGACCACAGCTGACCAGGTCTTTTTGTTTTTAAACACGTGGATAGTAAACACTATTTTCACGGTGACCTTTTGACGTCAAGTGGGCTAACAAGACCTTCATGTAGTGTGAGGGAGTATCGTAGAGGGAGTCATACACGGTGAGGCTCCCGGGGTGGTTGGGATTAAAGTTGGAAAGGAGTAACCAGTGGGTCCCAAAGTCTTGCCCGTAATCACTTAGGGAGCACATTAAGGGCGTGTCCCTATTTATGATCTGTAAAAACAGAGTTTTGTCTTATGGAGAGAGAGGCTCCAGGGTGATCGCCACGGCAGGCTCATACAAACCCCGAACTTATGGGAAGTAATACCCAATCAGGGCTTAGGCATGGCCCATAACATCGTCTGACAGCCACCGTTGGTTTATTATGTCGCTGGCATCCTCCTCACTCAACTTGGGGAGCCACGTGTTGGTGGATCTTTGAATGGCCAAGTCCTCCCCCACCCGGGTGAAGTCCTCCCCCACCCGGGTGAAGTCCTCCCCCACCCGGGTGAAGTCCTCCCTCACTAGGGATTCCTCCTCCTCCTCCTCCTTCATGGCGGACGCGTCCTTTTGGGGGATATTGGCGGTTTTCCAACTGAATATTAAAATAACAACAGTGAGAATCATTACGGCTCCAGCTGCTAAGGTGAAAAGGGAGAAGGGAGGAGAAGGTACCACACTATCTGAGGCCTTCTCCAGTTCTTCTCTTACCCTATGTATTTCGTTATTCAGAGACACCACGTTCAATATATCTCCCAGCAAGGGGACCATATTCCACAAACTTGGCTTAGGCATTTGGGGGGGTTAAATTTTTGAGAAGGGGTTTGATGGCGGGGCAACAAGAGAGGGCATCAGGAAGTGCAATTATTTTCTTGTCCACCTTTAAACAGTTATCGTTTTATCCTCGTACTCTGAGGCTTTCTTCACTATACACCTCTCCAGGTTTTTAACTTCTTCTTTAAGATATCCCACATGGAGGTTAATGGCCACGATAACAAACAGGAAACCGACCAAGGCAAACATAACTATTTTGACTTTATTTTCCATAACAATGGGAATAATTACCACGTGTCTGGCGCTGCACCTCTTCCCTCCTCTAAATACCAGACTAGAAATATAATCAGCTTGGAAATGTTATACAACACTGTGTTGTAATGAAGATGTTGTAGCAAACATATAACTATAGTGTTGTAATGATAATGTTGCAGTAAACATATAACTATAGTATTGTAAAGATAATGTTGTAGTAAACATATAACTATAGTGTTGTAAAGATAATGTTGTAGTAAACATATAACTATAGTGTTGTAATGAAGATGTTGTAGCAAACATATAACTGTAGTATTGTAAAGATAATGTTGCAGTAAACATATAACTATAGTGTTGTAAAGATAATGTTGTAGTAAACATATAACTATAGTGTTGTAATGAAGATGTTGTAGTAAACATATAACTATAGTGTTGTAAAGATAATGTTGTAGTAAACATATAACTATAGTATTGTAAAGATAATGTTGTAGTAAACATATAACTATAGTGTTGTAAAGATAATGTTGTAGTAAACATATAACTATAGTGTTGTAAAGATAATGTTGTAGTAGCCATATAACTATAGTGTTGTAATAAAGATGTTGTAGTAAACATATAACTATAGTGTTGTAATAAAGATGTTGTAGTAAACATATAACTATAGTGTAAAAGATAATGTTGTAGTAGCCATATAACTATAGTGTTGTAATAAAGTGTAGTAAAATATAACTATAGTGTTGTAATGATAATGTTGAGTAGTAAAATATAACTATAGTGTTAAAAGATAATGTTGTAAAATATATAACTATAGTGTAATGAAGATGTTGTAGTAAATATATATAACTATAGTGTTAAAGATAATGTTGTAGTAAACATATAACTATAGTGTTGTAAATTAGTTTAGTGAACATATAACTATAGTATTGAGTGATAATGTGACATATAACTGTAGTGTTGTAAAAGATAATGTTGTAAACATATAACTATAGTGTTGGTAAAGATAATGCTATAGTAGATATAGTGTTGTAATAAGATGTTATAGTGAACATATAACTAGTGTTGTAAGATAATAAGTTGTAGTAAACATATAACTATAGTGTTGTAACAGATAATGTTGTAGAAAACATATAACTATAGTGTTATAGTATATATAACTATAGTGTTATAGTGACATATAACTATTGTGTTATAGTGACATATAACTATAGTGTTATAGTGACATATAACTATAGTGTTATAGTGACATTAAATTGTGTTATAGTGACATATAACTATAGTGTTATAGTGATATATAACTATAGTGTTATAGTGGACATATAACTATAGTGTTATAGTGACATATAACTATATAGTGATATATAACTATAGTGTTATAGTGACATATAACTATAGTGTTATAGTGACATATAACTATTGTGTTATGGTACATATAACTATTGTAAGTTATAGTGACATATAACTATAGTGTTATAGTGACATATAACTATTGTGTTATAGTGATATAACTATAGTGTTATAGTGACATATAACTATAGTGTTATAGTGACATATAACTATTGTGTTATAGTACATATAACTATAGTGTTATAGTATATAACTATAGTGTTATAGTGGACATATAACTGGTAAAAGTAGAACATATAACTATAGTGTTATAGTGGCATATAACTATAGTGTTATAGTGATATAACTATAGTGTTATAGTGGACATATAACTATAGTGTTATAGTGACATATAACTATAGTGTTATAGTGGACATATAACTATAGTGTTATAGTGACATATAACTATGTGTTATAGTGACATATAACTATAGTGTTATAGTGACATATAACTATAGTGTTATAGGACATATAACTTGTTATAGTGGACATATAACTATAGTGTTATAGTGACATATAACTATAGTGTTATAGTGACATATAACTATTGTGTTATAGTGACATATAACTATAGTGTTATAGTGACATATAACTATAGTGTTATAGGACATATAACTATAGTGTTATAGTGACATATAACTATAGTGTTATAGTGACATATAACTATAGTGTTATAGTGGACATATAACTATTGTGTTATAGTACATATAACTATAGTGTTATAGTGACATATAACTATAGTGTTATAGTACATATAACTATAGTGTTATAGGACATATAACTATAGTGTTATAGTGGACAAGGACATATAACTATAGTGTTATAGTGGACATATAACTATAGTGTTATAGTGGACATATAACTATAGTGTTATAGTGGACATGTAACGATAGTGTTATAGTGGACATAACGATAGTGTTATAGTGGACATATAACTATAGTGTTATAGTGGACATATAACTATAGTGTTATAGTGGACATATAACTATAGTGTTATAGTGGACATATAACTATAGTGTTATAGTGGACATATAACTATAGTGTTATAGTGGACAGATAACTATAGTGTTATAGTGGACACACACACACCAGTGCTCGGGGATTCACCTCTGTTGTAATAATCTCAGTTAGAAAATGGTTAATTACTCTCCAGCTATCGTCAACATAACCCGGATAAATAATAATAGTTGTTAGGTTTATCTCCAGTTCAGGATATGTCACGTCACTCTTGAGGGATGGCCCGAGAACTTAATGGTTGGTTGGGTTTAGTTATACTGGGTTTGGTTGCGTTATAATGTGTTTGTTTAGGGTTAAGCCAGGTTAGGTTTGGTTAGCTTTGTTTACAGTTTGGTTTGGTTAGGTTTGGTTAGGTTAGGTTAGATTAAAGGCTAGCCATCGTACTCAAGTGGTTAAGGCAATGTAATCAAATAGCTAAATCGTCGTACTCTAGGGCTGAACTCATCGTACTCAGTGGACTAAGGGGTTAAGCTTAACAGCAAATGACACGGATCTTTTTGTCCAGTACATGTGATCGTTGGGGTAATCTAAGCTTGTTTGACCTGACCTTTTTCTCACCAAGTTAAAAGTCGCCTTCCTTGGTCTCGTCCTTACAAAATACTGATAAAATCTCTTAATTAAAATGCCACCAGACTCCTTGTTGTGCCTGTCACGTGTCCAGGCCGTGACGCAATGCTATCACTAGCCAAGGTAAACACAATCAAGCCGTGACGTCATGATATCACCAGCCAATGTAAACATTACCAGGCAGTGACGCAATCCTATCACCAGCCAATGTAAACACTACCAGGCCGTGACGTCTTGATATCACCACCAACCAACGTAATAATAAACACAGACGCTACAGAATCGCCAGCCAATGTAAAGAATAGTACAGTGTGACATCATAATGTCTCCACCAATCAGTGTGAAAAAACACCGTGACGACACATGCCACTGCTCTCTGGGAGTCAGTGGGGTGACGAGAGATAAGGTGCAATTTGGTGCATAAAAACAGGATGACGTTAACGCAGTCTGTTGACATACAATAAACCTTTTGGCTTTCTAGATGGGCCGACGGATAAGTCACACAGCAACACAGGGTCTGGTAAGATGTTGCCACCGTCGGGGAGTGGAGAAGGTTAGGTACTGTGTCTGTGGTGCTGACACAACACAGCCTGATAGGTGCTGTGTCTTAGGGAAAGTGGAGCATACAACACAGCCAGATAGGGGCTGTGTCTTGTGGTGCTGACACAACACAGCCAGATAGGTGCTGTGTTCAGGTGATGACACAACACACCCCTGATGGCTGCTGTGTCTTGTGGTGCTGACACAACACAGCCTGATAGGTGCTGTGGGGTAAGCTGACAACACAGCCTGATAGGTGCTGTGTCTTGTGGTGCTGACACAACACAGCCAGATAGCTGCTGTGTTCAGGTGGTGCTGACACAACACAGCCAGATAGGTGCTGTGTCTGTGGTGATGACACAACAGCCTGATAGCTGCTGTGCTTGTGGTGCTGACACAACACAGCCTGATAGGTGCTGTCTTGTGGCGCTGACACAACACACCCTGATAGGTGCTGGTCTTGGGTGTGACAACACAGCCTGATAGCTGCTGTGTCTTGTGGTGCTGACACAACACACCTGATAGCTGCTGTGTCTTGTGGTGCTGACACAACACAGCCAGATAGGTGCTTTGTCTTGTGGTGATGACACAACACAGCCTGATAGTTGCTGTGTCTTGTGGTGCTGACACAACACAGCCTGATAGGTGCTGTGTCTTGTATGCTGACACAACACACCTGATAGGTGCTTGTCTTGGAGGCTGACACAACACAGCCAGATAGGTGCTGTGTTCGTGGTGATGACACAACACAGCCTGATAGCTGCTGTGTCTTGTGGTGCTGACACAACACAGCCTGATAGGTGCTGTGTCCTGGCGCTGACACAACACACCCTGAAAGCTGCTGTGTCTTGTGGTGCTGACACAACACAGCCAGATAGGTGCCAGGTTGGTGATGACAAACACAGCCTGATAGCTGCTGTGTGTCTTGTGGTGCTGACACAACACAGCCTGATAGGTGCTGTGTCTTGTGGCGCTGACACAACACACCCTGATAGGTGCTGTGTCTTGTGGTGCTGACACAACACAGCCTGATAGCTGCTGTGTCTTGTGGTGGACACAACAAGCCAGATAGGTGCTGTGTCTAGGGTGCTGACACAACACAGCCTGATAGGCTGCTGTGTCTTAGGGAAGCTGACACAACACACCCTGATAGCTGCTGTCTTGTGGTGATGACACAACACAGCCTGATAGCTGCTGTGTCTTGGGGTGCTGACACAACACAGCCTGATAGGTGCTGTGTCTTGAGGCAGCTGACACAACACACCCTGATAGCTGCTGTGTTTTGTGGTTGATAACAACACAGCCTGATAGCTGCTGTGTTCTGGGTGCTGACACAACACACCCTGATAGGTGCTGTGTCTTGTGGTGCTGACACAACACACCCATGGCTTGCTGTGTCTTGTGGTGATGACAACACACCCCTGATAGTTGCTGTGTCTTGTGGTGATGACACACAGCCTGATAGCTGCTGTGTCTTGTGGTGCTGACACAACACAGCCTGATAGGTGCTGTTCTGGCGCTGACACAACACACCCGATAGGTGCTGTGTTGTGGTGCTGACACAACACAGCCAGATAGGTGCTGTGTCTTGTGGTGATGACACAACACAGCCTGATAGCTGCTGTGTCTTGTGGTGCTGACACAACACAGCCTGATAGGTGCTGTGTTGTGGCGCTGACACAACACACCCCTGAAAGCTGCTGGTGTCTTGTGGTGTTGACCAACACAGCCAGATAGGTGCTGTGTCTTGTGTGATGACACAACACAGCCTGATAGCTGCTGTGTCTGTGGTGCTGACACAACACAGCCTGATAGGTGCTGGTCTTGTGGCGCTGACACAACACACCCTGATAGGTGCTGTGTCTTGTGGTGGACACAACACAGCCTGATAGCTGCTGTGTTTTGGGTTGCTGACAACACAGCCAGATAGGTGCTGTGTCTTGTGTGCTGACACAACACAGCCTGATAGCTGCTGTGTCTTGTGGTGCTGACACAACACACCCTGATAGCTGCTGTGTCTTGTGGTGATGACACAACACAGCCTGATAGCTGCTGTGTCTTGTGGTGCTGACACAACACAGCCTGATAGGTGCTGTGTCTTGAGGCACTGACACACAAACCTGATAGCTGCTGTGTCTTGTGGTGCTGACACAACACAGCCTGATAGCTGCTGTGTTCTGGCGCTACACAACACACCCCTGATAGGTGCTGTGTCTTGTGGTGCTGACACAACACACCCTGATAGCTGCTGTGTCTTGTGGTGATGACACAACACACCCTGATAGCTGCTGTGTCTTGTGGTGATGACACAACACAGCCTGATAGCTGCTGTGTCTGTGGTGCTGAACAACACAGCCAGATAGGTGCTGTGTCTTGTGGTGCTGCCAACACAGCCTGATAGCTGCTGTGTCTTGTGGTGCTGACACAACACAGCCTGATAGCTGCTGTGTCTGTGGCGCTGACACAACACACCTGATAGGTGCTGTGTCTTGTGGTGCTGACACAACACACCCTGATAGCTGCTGTGTCTTGGGTGCTGACACAACACACCCTGATAGCTGCTGTGTCTTGTGGCGCTGACACAACACACCCTGATAGCTGCTGTGTCTTGGGAGCTGACACAACACAGCCTGATAGGTGCTGTGTCTTGGTGCTGACACAACACACCCTGATAGCTGCTGTCATGTGGTGATGACACAACACAGCCTGATAGCTGCTGTGTCTTGTGGTGCTGACACAACACAGCCTGATAGGTGCTGTGTCTTGGGGTGGGACACAACACAGCCTGATAGGGCGGTCTTGGTGTTGACACAACACAGCCAGATAGGTGCTGTGTCTTAGGTGCTGACAACACAGCCTGATAGGTGCTGTGTCTTGTGGTGCTGACACAACACAGCCTGATAGGTGCTGTGTCTTGTGGTGCTGACACAACACACCCTGATAGCTGCTGTGTTTGGGGTTGACACAACACCCTGATAGGTGCTGTGTCTTGTGGTGCTGACACAACACACCCTGATAGGTGCTGTGTCTTGTGGTGCTGACACAACACAGCCTGATAGGTGCTGTGTCTGTGGTGCTGACACAACACAGCCTGATAGCTGCTGTGTCTTGTGGTGCTGACACAACACAGCCTGATAGGTGCTGTGTCTTGTGGTGCTGACACAACACAGCCTGATAGGTGCTGTGTCTTAGGTGCTGACACAACACACCCTGATAGTGCTGTGTCTTGGTGTTGACACAACACAGCCTGATAGGTGCTGTGTCTTGTGGTGCTGACACAACACACCTGATAGCTGCTGTGTCTTAGGGGACACAACACACCCTGATAGCTGCTGTGTCTTGTGGTGTGACACAACACAGCCTGATAGCTGCTGTGTCTTGTGGTGATGACACAACACACCCTGATAGGTGCTGTGTCTTGGGAGTTGACACAACACAGCCTGATAGCTGCTGTGTCTTGTGGTGCTGTGAAAAAGTGTTTAATTAACTTAACCTCTATACAAATATGGCGAACAAAATGGCATCATCCCTACACTGAGACTCCAGACCTAAGATCCCACTGAGAATACATCATAGTATCACAGCTTAAGTGACAACAAGTTAAATATATTCTCACATTACTACCTTAAGAGAAAAAACCAGATATTCACTTATGAACTTTTGAGAATCCCACCCCCATATTATTTACACCGCCAGATGACCGCATGATTGTGACCGCAGATAGACCGCAAGACATCAGATCTGAGGCGGTTAGTGTCTTTTGTCGGCTTGCCAGATTATTGATGGGTGTGGTGAGTGTGCCTGTGTCTCGTGTGGTTTTTTTCTTCAGTTCTTGAGGATGGTGTTTTAAATGTTTTATTAGTGTGTTTTATCTTTCTATCTGTCTGTCTGTTTGTCTCTCTGTCTATCTGTCTGCTTTTTGGGGAACATTTGACTGTCCATAGATATTCATGTAGATTATTAAACGCTAACCTAACCTAACCTAACCTAACCTAACCTACCCTAACCTAACCTAACCTACCCTAACCTAACCTAACCTCACGAACCCTAACTCACTAACTACCCTAACCTAACCTAACCCACCCCACCCTAACCCAACCCACCCCACCCTAACCCAACCTAACCTACCCAACCAAACCCAACCTACCCAACCCAACCTAACCCAACCCACCCCAACCAAAAACCCAACCCAACCTAACCCAACCTAACCTAACCCAACCTCCCCAACCAAACCTAACCTAACCCACCCTACCCCAACCCAATCCCAACCTAACCTACCCTACACCCTAACCTAACCTACCCTAACCTAACCTAACCCACCCCACCCTACCCTAACCAAACCTAACCTCACGAACCCTAACCTACCCCTAACCCACCTAACCCAACCTAACCTACCCTAACCACCTAACCTAACCTACCCTACCCTAACCTAACCCAATCCACCCTAACCAAACCCATCACCTAACCTAACCTAACCTAACCTAACCCATCCCACCCTAACTTAACCTAACCTAACCCACCCTAACCAAACCTAACCTAACCTACCCTAACCAACCCACCCCAACCTAACCTAACCTACCCTACCCTAACCTAACCTAACCTACCCTAACCAAACCTAACCCACCCTAACCTAACCTACCCTACCCTAACCTAACCTAACCTACCCTAACCAAACCTAACCTAACCTAACCTAACCTACCCTACCCTAACCCAACCTAACCCACCCTACCCTAACCTAACCTACCCTACCCTAACCTAACCTAACCTAACCTAACCTAACCCACCCACCCCTACCCTAACTTAACCTAACCTAACCTACCCTAACCAAACCTAACCTAACCTACCCTAACCAAACCTACCCTACCCTAACCTAACCTAACCCACCTACCCCAACCTAACCTAACCTACCCCAACCAAACCTAACCTACCCTAACCTAACCTAACCTAACCTACCCTAACCAAACCTACCCCAACCAAACCCAACCTACCCTAACCAAACCTAACCTAATCAACCCTAACCAAACCTAACCTACCCTAACCTAACCTAACCTACCCTACCCTAACCTAACCTAACCTACCCTAACCTAACCTAACCTACCCTAACCTAACCTAACCTAACCTCACGAACCCTAACCTACCAAAACCTAACCTAACCTAACCTCACGAACCCTAACCTACCCTAACCTAACCTAACCTAACCTAACCTAACCAAGTGAAACAGAAGAATAGAAGGAAAAAATATCCGTTTGAGAAAAATGTCAGTTACTTTTTAACGTTTATTCGGATGAGAGAGAGAGAGAGAGAGAGAGAGAGAAAATCATATCTCACACCTGACCTTGTAATATACACCTGACTCCTTGTACTACATTAAGGTGAGGTCTCGGGTAGTCTTGCTGTGTTGGGTGAGCTAGGTGAACAGGGCCTTCAGAATGGTGAAGTTTTTACTCGCAAACATAGAGACCTCAGTGTGTGTGTGTGTGTGTGTGTGTGTGTGTGTGTGTGTGTGTGTGTGTGCGGAAGTGATAGACTTAATATGGAGATGAAAATTAAAAGAGCATTATCGAAAGTAAATTGTGGTGATGGAGCTAGTTTTTGTGTGTGAGAGAGAGAGAGAGAGAGAGAGAGAGAGAGAGAGAGAGAGAGACTACCGTAATTAGCATGGCATCTGATCTTCTCACCTCGCCTGCATTACTGTGTCAACCAGCACCATTTTACACTGGTCAGGAATCAACAGAAAGGTCAGTTACATAACACTGTGGAGTCAGATGAGGTCAGGATAGGTTTGATGACGGTCAGACACGGTTAGGTTAGGTTCAGAGTCGGTCAGAAGTAGTGAGGCGAGTGATGGACAATACATTTGAATTCCCTCACAGACATGGCAGCACAGGATGTCTTATAATTGACAGTAATAATTATATTAATACTACTTTTTTTTTTACAGTGGCCTCCATCCTCCCCCACTACCCACACCTTCGCCGCCATTTTATTACTTAACATTAAATATCCTAATTCATAAGTAGCTACCCTAGTTGTGTTGAGTTAGTTGAGCCGCAGATCTATGCAGCAATCAGTGACTGTTACCTCATAGTCAATATCTGTGACTGTTGTCGGCTTTGGGGCCGATGCTCTCGTTCCCCTGAGGCAAAGCAATGCAGGCCTAAGCAGAGAGAAGGACAGTCGACATCTCAACCAGGCTGTAACATAACTTCTGGGCTGCTGCTTCCGTTCGGATAATACCTCCGTCAGTCTTGCATAGAAACATCTTGCACTTGGTCCCATCCCGCCAGAGGTTGTGAACACCAGAGGAGTGAAGCTGCCCTGATCAACGTTCTAAATTCTCTTGGCTTATTCCCTGTTCTTGTCGTTCTAATAATAATAATAATAATAATAATAATTAACGGTTTATTGAAAGAGCTTGGCAGCCAGAAGGCTGAAAATATACAGTTACATATTTGGGGAATGGGTTTCGAATTACAAATA